>NC_091959.1:14068622-14195820 GCF_031021105.1 Erythrolamprus reginae | reverse complement strand
TGTGCAGACTCGGGGCGGCTCACAGAAATAATAAACAATATGTAACAAATCTAATAATTTAAAAGAAACACTAAAAGCCCCATTATTAAAAACAAACATACACACAAGCATACCATATATAAACTGTATAGGCCCAGGGGAGATGTTTCAATTTAAAAAAGTTTACGAAAGGCGAGGAGGGTGGGGGCAGTTCTAATCTCTGGGGGGAGTTGATTCCAGAGGGTCGGGGCCACCACAGAGAAGGCTCTTCCCCTGGGTCCCACCAAACGGCATTGTTTAGTTGACGGGACCCGGAGAAGGCCAACTCTGTGGGACCTAATCGGTCGCTGGGATTCGTGCGGCAGAAGGCGGTCCCGGGGATATATACTAGGCAGATCATAAATGATACGGTGGGAAACCTAGAAAAACTGTCAGTCACAGTTCTAAATTCCACTCCGTCTTGGTTTTAGTTTTCAGTGTGGGCAACAAATCAAGGAACTAAGAATACAACACGAAGAAGATATGAAAAAAATGGAGGAACAAGTTCTGCAGGACCAGAAGGTACATTGTTCTCTTTGCGAGGGGTAGGTCTAGGAATCTTTTGCCTGTTTTTGCTCCCTCCCAACATGGGACTAGCAAGGAGCTGACTTTGCACAAACACCAGTTAATGTATTGGGGTAGAGATTTTATTTTGTTACACTTGAGCTGTGGGAAGCAGGTGAGGCAAAGGTGAAAAGAAAGATGGATGATTTCTTTCTTTTTTTTTAAATATACTTT
Source organism: Erythrolamprus reginae (assembly GCF_031021105.1). Classification (NCBI taxonomy): domain Eukaryota; kingdom Metazoa; phylum Chordata; class Lepidosauria; order Squamata; family Dipsadidae; genus Erythrolamprus; species Erythrolamprus reginae. The sequence continues at coordinate 14,195,064 of NC_091959.1, read as the reverse complement.
ATTTGTAAATATAGGGAAAAAGGGAAAGGGTAGTGGGGGGTAGGAAGGAATATACAGTGATACCTTGTCTTACAAACTTAATTGGTTCCGGGACGAGGTTCTTAAGGTGAAAAGTTTGTAAAACGAAACAATGTTTCCCATAGGAATCAATGGAAAAGCGATTAAGGCGTGCAAGCCCAAAATTCACCCCTTTTGCCAGCCGAAGCGCCTGTTTTTGCACTGCTGGGATTTCCCTGAGGCTCCCCTCCATGGGAAACCCCACCTCCCGACTTCCGTTGCCAGCGAAGCGCCCATTTTTGCACTGCTGGGATTCCCCTGCTGGGATTCCCCTGCAGCATCACAAAAACACGGAAGTCCGGAGGTGGGGTTTCCCATGGAGGGGAGCCTCGGGGGAATCCCAGCAGCACAAAAACGGGTGCTTCGGTGGCAACGGAAGTCCGGAGGCGGGGCATCCTAGCGGTGGCGGTGGGTTTGTAAGGTGAAAATAGTTTGTAAGAAGAGGCAAAAAAATCTTAAACCCCAGGTTTGTATCTCGAAAAGTTTGTTTGATGAGGCGTTTGTAAGACGAGGCATCACTGTACAGAAAAAAAAGGGGGGGGAATAGGGAAGGGAAATACGAAATCAAGCGGTTCAGATAAGTAATACGATTATACATGGTAAGTTGCAAATTATAATACATATAATTCTTGATAACAGTGTTGTATTTCTTAAACATTGTAAATAAACGGTAGATAAACAATATCCTTAGTATTATCAAGAATTTTCTTAGGTTTTAGTAATAATAAATGTTACATCTCGTGTTAATATATATTAGCTAATAACAAATTGATGAGAATATTTTCTAAATTTAAAGATTGAAAAGAGAGAGAGATCAAATTTACAGAAAAAAAGATAAGTGGAAAGAGGGGAAAAGAAGAAAATGAATAAAAAAAAAGAAAGAATGTAGAAGAGAAGAGAAGGATCTGCGTGTGACGCAGACGTTTTCAGGGATGACTTTTTGTGGAAAAGTAATAGGAGGAGTATATGCATAATACAGTAAATGTATTTTATATGTAAAAGAGAAAAAAAAGAAAGTATAGTAATTATAATCATTGTTAGTAGGTGTTAGTAGTAATGTGTTATGTGATATGTATTGCATTCGTTTAAAAACGAATAAAAAGAGATATGATATAAGTTTTATTGCAAAGATGGGCGATTTCTATACGTCGATCCCAACCATGAAATATGAAATATGGGTGAACAGTGCAGTCAGGCGGTAGGGAAAGCAAGTAGGATGGTTGGCTGCATAGCTAGAGGTATAACAAGCAGGAAGAGGGAGATTATGATCCCGCTATATAGAGTGCTGGGGAGACCACATTTGGAATACTGTGTTCAGTTCTGGAGACCTCACCTACAAAAAGATATTGACAAAATTGAACGGGTCCAAAGACGGGCTACAAGAATGGTGGAAGGTCTTAAGCATAAAACCTATCAGGAAAGACTTCATGAACTCAATCTGTATAGTCTGGAGGACAGAAGGAAAAGGGGGGACATGATCGTAACATTTAAATATATTAAAGGGTTAAATAAGGTCCAGGAGGGAAGTGTTTTTAATAGGAGAGTGAACACAAGAACAAGGGGACACAATCTGAAGTTAGTTGGGGGAAAGATCAAAAGCAGCATGAGAAAATATTATTTTACTGAAAGAGTAGTAGATCCTTGGAACAAACTTCCAGCAGACGTGGTAGATAAATCCACAGTAACTGAATTTAAACATGCCTGGGATAAACATATATCCATTGTAAGATAAAATACAGAAAATAGTATAAGGGCAGACTAGATGGACCAGGAGGTCTTTTTCTGCCGTCAGACTTCTATGTTCCTATGTTTCTATGAAAGCTTGGAATCACTGAAAGATAAACTAATGCTCTTCTTGCAAGTTTGGCTTTTAATGCTCAAGGGACATTTTCACAGCAGGCCACCCACGGGAGCCAATTCACCAAAGACATTGAGAGAGGATTGAGCGAGAGTCCAAAAGTAGTGAAGGCAACTCAAAAATTGAATGAAGTTAAGAACGAAGCACCATCGACCAACAATATATCGGACGGCAAAGGTCTGTGCGGGGGACTGTGGTAAGGCATCAGGGTCCCTCTGGCACTCATGGGATTATGGCAAATTCTTGCCTGGCAGGTTACGTGACCTGGTGGCACTGCACAGTTCAATCAGCAAAGCTTGGGGGTGGGTAGGTTTAACCTGACTACAGCAGGAGGTTATGTCAGGTAGCTTTCCTCTGTTGCCATTCCAACTCCCTTCCCTGGCACAGAGTGAAGGCCCCCAGTCTTAGGGCTTCAGTGGATGGTGCAGCAAAGGAAAAAAATATCTTGTTTTGACAGAAAAGATTAAACTCGGAGATGACGCGGGCATGCCTGGAATAGAAGAGAATGACCCTGCCAAAGGTGAAGATACACTCACTGGTTAGTATCTCAAATCTTAACGTTGGCTGTCTCTTGCATTTCGGCTCACTCCATAGACAGATATTTGAGTTGACCAATGGGACCCAAGATACTTAAAAATACAGTGATACCTTGTCTTACAAACTTAAATTGGTTCCGGGACGAGGTTCTTAAGGTGAAAAGTTTGTAAGACGAAACAATGTTTCCCATAGGAATCAATGGAAAAGCGATTAATGCGTGCAAGCCCAAAATTCACCTCTTTTGCCAGCTGAAGCGCCCGTTTTTGCGCTGCTGGGATTCCCCTGAGGCTCCTCTCCATGGGAAACTTCACCTCCGGACTTCTGTGTTTTTGCGATGCTGCAGGGGAATCCCAGCATTGCAAAAACGAGTGCTTCGCTGGCAACGGAAGCCCGGAGGTGGGGTTTCCCAGCGAAGGGAGCATCAGTGAAATCGCAGCATTGCAAAAACACCGAAGTCTTTGAAACCCCACCTCTGGACCTCTGTGTTTTTGTGATGCTGTGATTTCATTGAGGCTCCCCTCACTGGGTAACCCCACTTCTGGACTTCCATTGCCAGCGAAGCACCCGTTTTTGCGCTGCTGGGATTCTCCTGCTGGGATTCCCCTGCAGCATCACAAAAACATGGAAGTCCGTTTTCCCATGGAGGGGAACCTCGGGAATCCCAGCAGTGCAAAAACGGGTGCTTCACTGGCAACGGAAGTCCGGAGGCGGGGCATCCCAGCAGCGGTGGTGTGTTTGTAAGGTGAAAATAGTTTGTAAGAAGAGGCAAAAAAATCTTAAATCCCGGGTTTGCATCTCAAAAAGTTTGTATGATGAGGCGTTTGTAAGTCTAGGTATCACTGTATACTCTGATAAATAAGATTGGTGATGCTTTCCTCATTCATGCAGTAAAAGACACTTGCAGCATTGTTTCTGTGCTCTTAATTGTGTTGTTTTTCAGACGGTGTTCACAGTTGGCATTAACCACTTTCTGTCTCGTCATGATCTGAAATATGAGAGAGGTGGACTGTAAGGCAGGACTTCTTCATGCAAGTCCTGACACGGGTTGGGAAATGTTCTAAGACAGTGGTTCTCAACCTTTCTAATGCCGCCACCCCTTAATACAGTTCCTCATGTTGCAGTGACCCCCAATTATAAGTCTAACGCCAATTCTCCCAACAGAGCTCTAAGCTGATTGGCAGGAAGGACAGAGGGACACCCCCACTGTAAACGCCTGATTGGTCGGATTGTAAAAATCTGTTCCAAGGTGCCAGAATAGGAGCTTCAGTTCCTAACATGGGAAATTTGTCTTTTCCCCTGGTCTTAGGCGACCCCTGTGAAATGGTCATTCGACCCCCAAAGGGGTCCCGACCCCCAGGTTGAGAACCACTGTTCTAAGACATTCCTTTATTAAATGAGTTGTAGTCCGAAGAGCCTTTTAGACACTTTTATGATCCTTAAAACTATGTTGACACAGGACCTCTGTGTACTACCCGGTGCTAAGTTTGAGGCAATGGGGAACTGAGACATCTCCCCTTGCCTATGTAGTTTTGTGTATGATATGACTGTGTGTATGTCTTTATATATTGGTGTCTTTTTCTTTTTAGATTTTTTAATGTAAAACTGTTATTTTAGATTTTAATTATTAGATTTGTTACCATGTATCGTTTTTATCACTGTTGTGAGCCACCCCGAGTCTGCAGAGAGGGGCGGCATACAAATCTAATAAATAATAATAATAATAACAATGTATATTTGTTAATAAATGCAGTATTTTTTCTACAAATTCTACAACTGCACATTTTTATTTATTGTTAATGCTGTAATCAGCGAACCCATCAGGGCTACTAGGATTGAGATGTGATTCTTTCGTTTCCCCAGGAACCGGCATTATGAATGTTATAACTAGGGAGGCTTATGGTGAACATCTGCATTTGCTTAGAGCCACAGCTGGATCTGTAACAGTGCCTCATGTTGCAAATGTTGGCCTTTAGCAGGATGATTTGTTTGGCGTCTTTGAGCCAAAGTGTTAAATAATTGCTTTGTAATATATTTAATTACCTTAGTATTTTTACAGATATGAGAGCATATGCACCAAGACAAATTCCTTGTGTGTCCAATCACACTTGGCCAATAAAAATTCTATTCTATTCTATTCTATACTATGGATTTTTTGTTTTTAGCTTTGAAGAAGCCACTTTTTTCAACTTCTCAAAATCAGCATCAGCCTGGTGGAAGTGTTTTCACAGAAAAAACCCAAACAGGTGAGATCACTTATTTATTTATTTGTTTGTTTGTTTGTTTATTTTGTCCAATACACAATGAGGGTTTTAGTGGGTATATATCTATATACACATAGTAAAGTACACGATGAAGGTTATAGAGGAGATACTCATAGTAAAATATATCTAAGAAAGAATAGAAAAGAAGATATAGTAATAGAACATATCAATGAAAGAATAGAAGAAGAGATATAGGAATAGAAGACAGGTATAGGAGATATAGGAGAGCAATAGGACAGGGGACGGAAGGCACTCTAGTGCACTTGTACTCGCCCCTTACTCACCTCTTAGGAATCTGGATAGGTCAACCGTAGATAATCTAAGGGGAAAGTGTTGGGGGTTTGGGGATGACACTAAGGAGTCCGGTAATGAGTTCCACGCTTCGACAGCTCGGTTACTGAAGTCATATTTTTTACAGTCAAGTTTGGAGCGGTTAATATTAAGTTTAAATCTGTTGTGTGCTCTTGTGTTGTCGTGGTTGAAGCTGAAGTAGTCGCCGACAGGCAGGACGTTGCAGCATATGATCTTGTGGGCAATACTTAGATCTTGTTTAAGGCGTCTTAGTTCTAAATTTTCTAAGCCCAGGATTGAAAGTCTAGTCTCATAGGGTATTCTATTTCGAGTGGAGGAGTGAAGGGCTCTTCTGTTGAAGTATCTTTGGACATTTTCAAGGGTGTTAATGTCTGAGATGCGACTTGTCCTGGGCGAAAGATTTGCCCTTCATCATGAGCTTTTCTCTGTGTCCTTGAACTCTGGCTTTGTATTTTTGTCTGCTCCAGGTGCAAACGAGGGTAATACTGACTTGGTAAACCAGGTACCCCCAAACTACCTTCAACGGGCAATTCCTGATCACACATTGGACATTCAGAAAAACAAAAAACAGCTTGCAAAACAGACTTCCAAGGAGAGAACCAACGACTTTCAGAGAATGAAGCAAAGTGAGTCAGACCATGATAATTGAGCATGATTGCATGTGTTATCTCAAGTTCATTAAAACACCTAATATCTACCATTCAGATGTCTTTGTGTTTAAAAATCTTAGCCATTAATTGTTGCCCTATAAATCCATCTCAGAAGCTCAGAGCTCCGCCTTCTAGCATTCCTACCCAACACGCTGGGGAAGCTTGTGGTCCACGACAGAGGTGTGAGGTTTGCGAATCCATCATCCTGCAGTGCTGTGACCAGAGCTCCATGTTAGTCCTGTCCAGAAATGGACTGATGAAACAAAGTGTACTCATAAAACGTATCAGGAAAGACTTAATGAACTCAGTCTGTATAGTCTGGAGGACAGAAGGAAAAGGGGGGACATGATCGAAACATTTAAATATGTCAAAGGGGTTAAATAAGATTCAAGAGGGAAATGTTTTTAATAGGAAAGTGAACACAAGAACAAGGGGACACAATCTGAAGTTAGTTGGGGGAAAGATCAAAAGCAACATGAGAAAATATTATTTTACTGAAAGAGTAGTAGATCCTTGGAACAAACTTCCAGCCGACGTGGTTGATAAATCCACAGTAACTGAATTTAAACATGCCTGGGATAAACATATATCCATCCTAAGATAAAATACAGGAAATAGTATAAAAGCAGACTAGATGGACCACGAGGTCTTTTTCTGCTGTCAGTCTTCTATGTTTCTATGATAAAATACAAGAAATAGTATAAGGGCAGACTAGATGGATCATGAGGTCTTTTTCTGCCGTTAGTCTTCTATGTTTCTATGATAAAATACAAGAAATAGTATAAGGGCAGACTAGATGGACCATGAGGTCTTTTTCTGCCATCAATCTTCTATGTTTCTATGATAAAATACAAGAAATAGTATAAGGGCAGACTAGATGGATCACGAGGTCTTTTTCTGCCGTTAGTCTTCTATGTTTCTATGATAAAATACAAAAAATAGTATAAGGGCAGACTAGATGGACCATGAAGTCTTTTTCTGCCGTCAATCTTCTATGTTTCTACTCTGTAGGGGGGTTTATGGCTTTATGAAATGCATACACCTAACCTTAACTGTCTTTGCTTGAAAAAGTATGCCAAGCTCTAGGATAATTATCCTCTTTTAAAGAGACCAATGAATCAGATGTTCAAACCTGAGATGGCCATCAGAGGGGGAGTTGGGGGGGTGTATTGTGCTCTATAAACAAACAAAAAGCTTTCATCTCACATAGTGATTGCCTCCTTCGGACTTTTGGGTTCATGATGTAAATTTGTGGAAGCTGCAGATTTACATCCTGAACACAAAAGGCTCTGCAGTCCACTTTCACACTGCCTAATGTCACTGTGCATGATACCATGTGCTATAAGAAACCCCCCGAATGAGAACAATGTGCATGGGGTAATGCCATGGAGGAAGCCACCAGACTATAAAAGCACATTGCTATTCAGCTCGAGTTTGCCAGAATTGAGAAACTAGTCGGTCACTGAAACAACATGTTGTGGACCAATAAGGAAAGAACTTTACTAAATGCATTGGAACTGAGAAACATATAATGTTTGAAGAAAACAAAAGCTGCAATTCAAGGAAAGAACCTTATCCTGGTTGTGAGATGTGGGACTTGAACAGTTTGGCAAAATTAGCAAGATTTTTCAGTGGGGACAAATTCAGAATGTAAGCTTTGAATTGGAAAGAAAAACCCCATCAGGTATAAAATGAAGAAAGCCCTTGAATCTACGTGGGGAAAAAATCTGGTGGTTTTGGTGTTTCACAAGCTGAATATGAATGAGCTGTGTGATTCGGTTGCAAAAAAATGCAAATGCAAAATTAGTATATTTTAAGAAAATTTAGCATGGAGATTAAGAGAAGTGATGCTGTATTGGTGAAATGTATTTATTTACACCCCATCTTTATTATTATAAACAACTCGAGGCAGCAATCATATCCAGTACATCTTCCTTCTATTTTCCAAACACCAACAAATTTATAAGAACATAAGAGCCATGCTGAATCAGGCCAAAGCCCATTGAGTCCAGCATTCTGTGTCCCACAGTGGCCCCCCAATTGTCTATGGCAGTAATTGTCAACCTTTTTTGAGCCGCGGAACATTTTTTACATTTACGAAACCCTGGGGCACATTGAGAGGGGGGGGGGGTCTAAAAAAAGTTTGGACAAAAAATTATCTCTCTCTTCCTCCCCTTCGCTCTATTTCTTTCTCCCTCCCTCCTCTTTCTTTCACTCTCTCTCCATCCCTCTTTCTTTCTCTTCCTTCCTTCCTTCCTCTTTTTTGCTCTCTTTCTGTCTCCCTCCCTACGTCCCTCTATGTCTTTCTCTCTCTCTCCTTCCCTCCCTCTCTCTCTCTCTCTTGCTTTCTTTCTCTCTCTCTTTCTTTCTCTTGTTCTCTTTCTCTCTCTCTTGCTTTCTCTTGTTCTCTTTCTCTCTCTCTTGCTTTCTTTCTCTTGTTCTCTTTCTCTCTTGCTCTTTCTCTTGCTTTCTTTCTCTCTCTCTTGCTTTCTCTCTCTCTTGGTTTCTTTCTCTCTGAGCTTCGCGGCACACCTGACCATGTCTCGCGGCACACTAGTGTGCCACGGCACACTGGTTGAAAAACACTGGTCTATGGGGATTTTGAGCAGAAAGAGAAGGCAAGACCCTCCCTTTCCCTTGACCCCCAACAAATAGTACTCAAGGGAATCCTGCCTGCCTCAACCAGCATAGAGGCAGCACTTGGACATCCGTTTCAATAACCACCGATACACTTGGCATGCATGAATCTGTCTAATCCTGCCTTGAAGCCATCAAGGCTGACAGCTGTCACGACCTCTTCTGGAAGTGAATTCCATAAACTAACGACTCTGGGTGAAGAAATATTTCCCTTGATTTGTCCTCACTTTCTCACCTGTGAACTTTAGGGAGGGCCCCCTCGTCCTAGTATTGTGTGATAGAGAAAATATTTTTTCTCTATCCGCCTTTTCCATCCCATGCATGATTTTATACACTTCGATCAAGTCACCCCTTAAACGCCGTCTTTCAAGGCTGAAGAGACCAAGGCGTTGCAACCTGGTATCATTTATGAGTTGGGCTGAGAGAGCACATCTGGCCCAAATTCACTTGCCTGCCTTTCGTGGCTAAGTTGGGATGTTAATTCAGTCTTCTTACTAGACTGCAGCCTTAACCACTAAACCTTCTAGCCTCTTGTCTAAATCATTGATGAAGATATTGAAGAGTACTGGCACCAAAGCAGAACTTTGCGTTACCCTACTGCAGTGATGGTGATGGTGAACCTATGGCACAGGTGCCACAGGTGGCACGGGGAGCCATATCCGCTAGCACGTGAGCCGTTGCCCTAGGTCAGCTCCAATGTGCATGTGTGTGCCGGCGAGCTGATTTTTGGCTCACACAGAGGCTCTGGGGGGGTGTTTTTGGCTTCCGGAGAGCCTCCAGGGAAGCCTTTGGAGCCTTGGGAGGGCGAAACACAAGCCCACCAGAAGTTGGGAAACAGACCATTTCCAGCCTCCAGGGGGAGCTGTTTTCACCCTTCCCGTGCATTGAATTATGGGTGTGTGCACTCACGCCTGTGCGATATAGCATGCGCCCACACTCCTTTGGCACCCAATGAAAAAAAGGTTTCCCATCACTGCTGTACTGCATCCTTCCCTTCATTCATATGCAGTTCCATTAAGGACCACACATGGAGTGCAGCCAAATTTGAATGCATCTGGTGGTGATACTGTCTGACCCATAGTGGTTAGACAGACCCCTGCTATCAAAGAGTAGGCTGTGGTCTACTATAGCAGTGTTTCCCAACCTTGGCAACTTGAATATATTTGGACTTCAACTCCCAGAATTCCAGATATCTTTAAGTTGCCAAGGTTGGAAAACACTGTACTATAGCAAAAGGAATCCTCAATCTGAGTATTGTATTGCCAGTATTTTGTATCGCCTACAAAAAGAGATGGATAAAATTAAACGGGTCCAAAGACGGGCTACAAAAATGGTGGAAAGACTTAATGAACTCAATCGGTATACAGTAGTCTGGAGGACAGAAGGGAAGGGGGGGACATGATCGAAACATTTAAATATGTTAAAGGGTTAAATAAGGTCCAGGAGGAAAGTGTTTTTAATAGGAAAGTGAACACGAGAACAAGGGGACACAATCTGAAGTTAGTTGGGGGAAAGATCAAAAGCAACATGAGAAAATATTATTTTACTGAAAGAGTAGTAGATGCTTGGAACAAACTTCCAGCAGACGTGGTTGATAAATCCACAGTAACTGAATTTAAACATGCCTGGGATAAACATATATCCATCCTAAGATAAAATACAGAAAATAGTATAAGGGCAGACTAGATGGATCATGAGGTCTTTTTCTGCCGTCAGTCTTCTATGTTTCTGTGTTTCTAATTCATTTTCATTGTGAAATTTTGTTTCACAATTCATACTTTTCTAAAATATTGGGAATTTTTCTGTAGGTTAGAGTAGGTTACTTATTGTAAATTTAGCCCATGTGACCTGGCATTTCCATCAGCTCGGATAAATGCAAGTCAAGGTATGCCTAAAAACTATTCAACTAGTATAAATTGGCTACTTGCCTTCATTTAAACCAAGCATTTAAAATCTCTGCCTGCAAAACACAGCAAATTGAACCTGGGAAAATAACCATTCTGTACAAAAATAGGAGTTGTACAATACGTGAGATTTTGGAGACATCTTTCTAGTTATTTAGCCAAAAAGGCAATAGTCCTTTTATTTATTTATTTATTTATTCATTCATTCATTCATTCATTCATTCGATTTGTATGCCGCCCCTCTTCGAAGACTCGGGGCAGCTAACAACAATGAAAAAGACAATGTAGACAAATCTAATATTAAAAATAATCTAAAAAACCCCAATTTAAAAAACCAATCATACAAACAAGCATACCATGTATAAATTCTATAAGCCTAGGGGGAAGGGAAAAATTTTCAATTCCCGCATGCTTGACAACAGAGGTGGGTTTTAAGGAGCTTGCGAAAGGCAAGGAGGGTGGGGGCAACTCTGATATCTGGGGGGAGCTGGTTCCAGAGGGTCGGGGCCTCCACAGAGAAGGCTCTTCTCCTGGGTCCCGCCAAACGACATTGTTTCGTCGACGGGACCCGGAGAAGGCCCACTCTGTGGGACCTAACCGGTCACTGGGATTCGTGCGGCAGAAGGCGGTCCCGGAGGTATTCTGGTCCGATGCCATGATGCCTTTTCCTTGCAAGAGAAGTAAGGATTGTGTAACAGGAAGTAAAAGGTCTACGTCTTGACTCATACTGTGACACACATACACACACACCCTCCATGAAGTTCTGTATAATGAATACTCACCTTTCTGTGCTTTCTGGTCCTGGAAGACCTGCAGATTTTATTTCCACAGCTTCCCGCACAGGTGACATTGAAGCCTCCCATCCGATGCCTCCCTGCTCCCGCTCTACCTGCCCCCCTACCCCCTTCTCCTGGTTTCTGACGGATCCTTTGCCTACTCCACAGACCGGTTCTTTGATGAGAACGAGTCCCCCGTTGATCCTCAGCACGGATCTAAACTGGCGGATTATAACGGGGATGATGGGAACGTGGGTGAGTATGAGGCAGACAAGCAGGCTGAGCTGGCCTACAATGAGGAAGAGGATGGTGATGGTGGTGAAGAAGACGTCCAAGGTGAGCTTGGGCCTTGCCTCCATCCCGTTCACTTAACTTCGTCATGTTAAAAAAAACGCTTGGGATTTGTGTAGTTTCCATTATTTAGCTGATAGGAAAAGACTTTCGACACCTGAGATTTGACTGTACAGTGATACCTTGTCTTACAAATGCCTCATCATACAAACTTTTCGAGATACAAACCCGGGGTTTAAGATTTTTTTGCCTCTTCTTACAAACTATTTTCACCTTACAAACCCACCACCACCACGAAGCACCCATTTTTGCCCTGCTGGGATTACCCTGAGGCTCCACTCCATTGGAAACCCCACCTCTGGACTTCCGTATTTTTGTGATGCTGCAGGGGAAATCCCAGCAGGGGAATCCCAGCAGCGCAAAAACGGGTGCTTCGCTGGCAACAGAATTCCAGAGGTGGGGTTTCCCAGCGAGGGGAGCCTCAATGAAATCACAGCATCACAAAAACACAGAGGTTCGGAGGTGGGGTTTTGAGGACTTCGATGTTTTTGCGATGCTGCAATTTCACTGATGCTCCCTTCGCTGGGAAACCCCACCTCCGGACTTCCGTTGCCAGAGAAATGCTCGTTTTTGTGATGCTGGGATTCCCCGGTGCTGGGATTCCCCTGCAGCATCGCAAAAACACAGAAGTCTGGAGGTGGGGTTTCCCATGGAGGGGAGCCTCAGGGGAATCCCAGCAGTGCAAAAACGGGCGCTTCGGCTGGCAAAAGGGTTGAATTTTGGGCTTGCACGCATTAATCGCTTTTCCATTGATTCCTATGGGAAACATTGTTTCATCTTACAAACTTTTCATCTTAAGAACCTCATCCTGGAACCAATTAAGTTTGTAAGACAAGGTATCACTGTACAAACCCGAGGTTTAAGATTTTTTTTGCCTCTTCTTACAAACTATTTTCACCTTACAAACCCACCGCCGCCACTGCGATGGCCCTTTCCATTGTCAGTGAAGCACCCGTTTTTGTGCTGCTGGGATTCCCCTGAGGCTCCCCTCAGCATCGCAAAAACACAGAGGTCTGTAGGTGGGACTTTGAGGACTTTGGTGTTTTTGCTATGCTGCGATTTCCCTGATGCTCCCTTCGCTGGGAAACCCCACCTCCGGACTTCCATTGCCAGCGAAGCGCCCGTTTTTGCGATGCTGGGATTCCCCTGCAGCATCACAAAAATGCAGAAGTCTGGAGGTGGGGTTTCCCATGCAGGGGAGCCTCAGAGGAATCCAGCAGTGCGAAAACGGGCGCTTCGGCTGGCAAAAGGGGTGGATTTTGGGCTTGGACGCATTAATCGCTTTTCCATGGATTCCTATGGGAAACATTGTTTCGTCTTACAAACTTTTCACCTTAAGAACCTCGTCCCGGAACCAATTAAGTTTATAAGACAAGGTATCACTGTATCTTTTTATGTAGTATCTTTGGGATGGAACATTTCCAAAATGGGAGCTGTTTTATTGAAACTGCTTTTTTTTTAAATGAAATTCATTAATGAATTTTGGCATAGTTTGTGAAGGGGAGGATCTAACAGCTGAATCTTAAACTGTAGTATACAATTGAACTTACAGTACTCTGCTTTGGAGAAACTAGCTGGGATTTTGAGCTCACTCTAACAGAAACAATGTAGACTCTGATCTTTCAAAGCAAACAACATGTCTATGGAGAGTCATCAAGGTCATGGCTGTCCCAAAGGTGCTTTTTCAAGAGGCAACTGGACTTTCTGGTTTTTTTTTTAAAGACATTTCGCTTCTTATCCAAGAAGCTGTATAGAGATGAGACCACATTTGGAATACTGCATTCAGTTCTGGAGACCTCATCTACAAAAAAGATATTGATAAAATTGAACGGGTCCAAAGATGGTCAATAAAAATGGTGGAAGGGCTTAAGCATAAAACCTATCAGGAAAGACTTTATGAACTCAATCTGTATAGTCTGGAGGACAGACGGGAAAGGGGGAACATCATTGAAACATTTAAATATGTTAAAGGGATAAATAAAGTTCAAGAGGGAAGTGTTTTTAATAGGAAAGTGAACACCAGGACAAGGGGGCACAATCTGAGGTTAGTTGGGGGAAAGATTAGAAGTAACGTGAGAAAATATTTTACTGAAAGAGTAGTAGATGCTTGGAACCAACTTCCAGCAGACGTGGTTGGTCAGTCCGCAGTAACTGAATTTAAACATGCCTGGGATAAACATATATCCATCCTGGGATAAAATCGCATGTGGACACGCAAGGGCGCCCGTGGCTCAGGTGCAGTCGCAGAATTGAGCTGGACTCCGCTAGCACTGAGCCACGGGGGCGAGCACACACCACCGTTCCACCTTAGCAGCCCACATCTGGGGCTGAATAATCAGCAGATGGCACGTGCCTCACTGCAGCCAGAACAGCTGGGTCTGAAAATTGTAAATGTAAAGCAACCCTGGGCTTTATCATGGCCTCTCCTATGGGGGTCATTTATTTATTTATTTATTTATTTATTTAATTTTTATGCCGCCCTTCTCCTTAGACTCAGGGCGGCTTACAACATGTTAGCAATAGCACTTTTTTAACAGAGCCAGTCTATTGCCCCCACAATCCGGGTCCTCATTTTATCCACCTCGGAAGGATGGAAGGCTGAGTCAACCTTGAGCCAGTGATGAGATTTGAACCGCTGACCTGCAGATCTACAATCAGCTTCAGTGGCCTGCAGTACAGCACTCTACCTGCTGCGCCACCCTGGCTCTTGTGGGGAAACCTGGTCTGTCTTCCTTTCTAGTCCAACTTCAGACGGCATCTTTCTCCCACCAGCTTCTTCCTGCATGCCACTGATTCAGTTCTGAATCAGATCCACAGAGAAGTCCCAGCATCCTTTGCATAATTTTATTTATTTGTTTGTTTCGTCAAGTAGGTATTGGTGGTATACAAAGGTATAATATTTATATACATGATACTAGTAAAAGAGAAACATTAGGACAGGGGACGGAAGGCACGCTGGTGCACTGATGAAAGTAAAAAAGAACCCCAGACTGGTCCAGTTTTCTGTCAAGGAGAGGTCTAGTGGGCACATTATTTAATTCCCAAACCAAGGGGTGGGGGCTGAGAAATCTGGACTCATCCATTGCGTTGATGCTGCAATACTACAGCACCCCAATTCCATCCAGGTGTGAAAAGGAAAAGGCAGCCTTTGCAGCTCATTATTATTAATTTATTAGATTTGTATGCCGCCCCTCTCCGTAGACTCGGGGCGGCTCACAACACAATAAAACAGTTCATGACAAATCTAATAATTTACAATTTAAAATATTTTAAAAACCCCATTATTAAGCAGACATACATACAAACATACCATACATAAATTATATAGGCCCGGAGGAGATATCTCAGTTCCCCCATGCCTGACGACAAAGGTGGGTTTTGAGGAGTTTACGAAAGGCAAGGAGGGTAGAGGCAGTTCTAATCTCTGGGGAGAGCTGGTTCCAGAGTCGGGGCCGCCACAGAGAAGGCTCTTCCACTGGGGCCCGCCAACCGACATTGTTTAGTTGGAGAAGGCCCACTCTGTGGGACTTAAATCGGTCGCTGGGATTCGTGCAGCAGAAGGCGGTCTCGGAGGTATTCTGGTCTGATGCCATGAAGGGCTTTATAGGTCATAACCAACACTTTGAATTGTGACCGGAAACTGATCGGCAACCAATGCAGACTGCGGAGTGTTGGTGTAACATGGGCATATTTGGGAAAGCCCATGATTGCCCTCGCAGCTGCATTCTGCAGGATACTGAAAGAGTAGTAGATCCTTGGAACAAACTTCCAGCAGATGTGGTAGATAAATTCACAGTAACTGAATTTAAACATGCCTGGGATAAACATATATCCATCCTAAGATAAAATACAGAAAATAGTATAAGGGCAGACTAGATGGACCATGAGGTCTTTTTCTGCCGTCAGACTTCTATGTTTCTATGATCTGAAGTTTCTGAACACTTTTCAAAGGTAGCCCAATGTAGAGCGTTACAGTAGTCGAGCCTCGAGGTGATGAGGGCATGAGTGACTGTGAGCAGTGACTCCCGATCCAAATAGGGCCGCAATTGGTGTACCAGGCGAACCTGGGCAAACGCCCCCCTCGCCACAGCTGAAAGATGGTTCTCTAATGTGAGCTGTGGATCGAGGACGCCCAAGTTGCGGACCCTCTCTGAGGGGGTTAGTAATTCCCCCCCCCAGGGTAATGGATGGACTGATGGAATTGTCCTTGGGAGGCAAAACCCACAGCCACTCCGTCTTATCAGGGATGAGTTTGAGTCTGTTGACACCTATCCAGAACCCCAACAGCCTCCAGACACCGGCACATCACTTCCACTGCTTCACTGACTGGACAAGTTTTCTGTCAAGGAGAGGTCTAGTGGGCACATAATTCCCAAACCCAGGGGTGGGGGCTGAGAAATCTGGACTCATCCACTGCGTTGATGCTGCAGTACTACAGCACCCCAATCCCACCCAGGTGTGAAAAGGAAAAGGCAGCCTTTGCAGCTCATGTCCCTTCATGCGTCTCCTTTTCTCCGCCCTTTGTGGGAGAGAAACTGAAGTCTGGTTTTCCTCCTTGTCTTGCAGATGACGAGGAGAGGGAGCTCCAAATGGATCTGGTGGACTATGGGAAACCACGCTTCAATGATGTCCTTTAAAGGCCAATGACCTTCTTCTGAGAGATTGGGCAGGTCTTCAGTGCTTGGTGCAAAAGACCCAGGAGACCACAGACAGCACACTGTATGACCTGAAAGGTAACATGCCTTGATGTGCATACGGTGGGTTCCAGCCCTTTGCAAATAAGAGATGTTTTGTCCTAGAAGAGGAGCAGTAGAGGGTAGAGTTTCTGGACTGGGCTGTAAGACTGTTCTTTATCTGTAATCTTTGTGTTAATAATTAACATTGCAAAATAATTTTACATGTTTCTGAAATAAAGTGAACGTGTACAGTTTGTATCTCATACAGTCATGACTCCATTGCAGGAAAAAAAATATACATGGAGCATTGAAACAGCAATGTATTTAATTCATGCAAGCGAATTGTTTTCTCTCGTCTCGTGACTCGTGTTTTATGGTAACAATTCATTTTGAAAAAATAAGACTGAAAATACATGGTGTGTGTTTATGAAGGAATTTTAACACAATTTTGCAAGGTCTGTATGGCAGTGGCACCATATGGGAAGTTCGCCCTAGGAGAATAACGTTACCCAAAGCAAATGTTTTGCAAACTATGGTGTTCCCATTATATATACTATATATATATTTTAATAGGCTCTAAACCAACAACATGGTGTTTAGAGTATTCAAAGGCTAGTCTGCTAACCCACCTTTTTCTTTACAGCAGTGGGCTTTGATTGTATGCAATGATAATTTATTTAAGCTTGCTTAAAACTTGTATCTTTTAAATCCATTCCCCTCTAAACCTGTTGTGCTCAGCTTCTGAGCGATGCTGAGTTCTTTTTAAGCAAAGTTCTGCTGAAGAAAACGGGAAAGGGGTCCATAGCCATGCATGTACAGCGAAGGGCATCTTCTGCCTCCTGGGGAGGGCAGGGCCAAATGGATCGAGTACTGTTCAGACTGATGTCCAGAGCAACGGTTATGTTCTGACAGTGACAGGCTATTAACCTAGGCAATTTTATCAGCAAGGGCTACTGAGAATAATATTTTTTAAGCTCTATATGACAGGGTTGATCGTCTTTCACTACAGATTGCTCTTCCTTAACGACAGCGGCTGGGAGTGGAAATTCCCAATGTCGTCGCAAAGCAAGAGCCATAAAGTGCAAATTGATATGAAGATGCTACTTAGAATGGCAGCTTCAACATTTCAGGTTGCCATTGTTTAAATGAATTCTGTGGCAGTGTGAATTGCAATTCACACAGTTGGCCCTTGTAACCTCCTCCTGCCTTCCCAGGTGACTTTGTCGGAAGCCAACAGTGAAGACCGGAAATAGTGACCCTCAAATAAGTAAACAGTGACTGTTAGTTGGGGGGAAGATCAGAAGCAAGGTGAGAAAATATTATTTTGCTGAAAAAGGAGTAGATGCTTGGAACAAACTTCCAGCAGACGTGGTTGGTAAATCCACAGTAACTGAATTTAAACATGCCTGGGATAAACATAGATCCATCCTAAGATAAAATACAGGAAATAGTATAAGGGCAGACTAGATGGACCATCAGGTCTTTCTCTGCCGTCAATCTTCTATGTTTCTATGACTGTGGAACCGTATGTCAGATGCTGAACACCCAGATTGAGATCACCGCTTGGCTCAGTGCTGTTGTAAGTTGAGTTAGTCATTAAGCGAGGACCACTGGTATTTTTGTGCTCAGGTTAAAGTTCATTTTTTGATGAATAAAGCCCATTGTGATCACTGCATTACACTGAATTTCATTAGAAAATTATTCATTTCTGACAATTAAAATAGAAGTCTCTACCTGGGATTCTTTTGAGCCATAAGATGGAAGCAGGGCCACTCCAGGGGAATTGTTCTGCCTGCCAATGCTGTAAAAAACTGCTGTGTTTACACACAAATGTAAGGCTGAATCTGCAGCCCTGTCCTGTTCTTCATAACAACCCCCCTTGCCTCCCTTGTCTGTCTTTATGTTGCAACTGATGAACTGACAAAAACTATTTCCAAAGCTGGGTGTAATTTTGTTAAGAATCTGCTGTTGAAATTGAACATTTAATAGGGTTTAATAAAAGCTTAATATAGTTTCTGTGTCTTTGTGTTCATCTCTTCTTGGCAATGCAGTGAAAGGAAATGATGATTTCCCACATTTTTAACCCAATTTTCCTTCTAACAGTTGTGTATGTGTACATGTTTTATTTAAATATAAAACCTCACGTTTTGGTCCCCTCGACCCAGTTTTCCAACCTCTCAAGATTAATCCTTGCCTTTTGCAAACTCCTTAAAACCGACCTCTGCCGTCAGGCATGGGGAAATTGATTCCCCCGGGCCGTTCCGTTTTATGTATGGTTTGTCTGGGATGTATGACTGTTTTATATTAAGGGTTTTTAACCTTAGATTTGTACTGTGTTTTGCTGTTGTAAGCTGCTCCGAGTCTCCGGAGAGGGGCGGCATACAAATCTAATTAATAATAATAATAATAATAATAATAATAATAATAGTAATAATTAGTCCCTCCATCTCATTGTCTTGCTCATTGCAAGGGTAGAATGCTGGTCCCAAGATTGAGTTCCATTCATCAGTCCTCTCTATCCAGAGATGGGCTGCTAAGGTGGAAAGTGTGGTGTTCTCACCCCCGTGGCTGAGTGCTAGCGGAGTCCAGCACAATTATACCACTGCACCTGGGCAGGTAGCAAAATTACGCACGGACATGCATGGGTGTCTGTGGCTCTGAGTGCTAGTGGAATCCAGCACAATTCTGTACCTGCACCTGGGCAGGTAGCGAAATTGCACAGACATGCAGGTGCGCCTGTGGTTCTGAGTGCTAGCGGAGTCCAACGCAATTCTGTAACTGCACCTGTAGCCCAGGTGCAGAATTGCGTTGGACTCCCGCTAACACCCAGAGCCCCGGGGGCGAGTACGCGTCCCCGTTCACCCTGAGCAGCCCACTTCTGCCTCTGCAGCCATTAATGCTGACCAGGAGCCTTTGGTGCCCATCGTGCCAGTCTGAGGGCCCTCTGGTGCTCCCGAGGGGAGTGAGGGGGGCCATGTACGGGCAGCCTCTGCCGGGGCCTTGAAGGCCTCCGGTTTCTCTCCAGGAAAGCCGCCTCAGGTCCAGAGACCCCCCCGAGCGGAGTCATCCATTCCCAACGCGGGAAGCTAGACGATCCCCGCGGTGTCCCCGGGGCTGCTGGAGCAGCGCCCGCCCAAGACGCGCGGCCTCTCAGCTCGGCCCTCCTTTCCTGGCCAAACCTCCCCGGCAGCCTTTGCCCGGCGCTGCGCTCCCTCTTCCGGACGGCCCTGGGGGCCCGCCAAAGCCGCCGGAACCGAGGCCTGGAGCCCCCGGTGCGCAGCAAGGAAGGCGGCCGCGGCCCTCTGAGGGAGCCCGGGAGAAGCGCGGCCTTCGCCACGACGCCCCGCCCTCCGCGCGCGCCTGCGCAGTCTCGACGTCGGGCAGGCCGCCGGGCTCGCGCCTTCCCTCCTCCCCCTCCCCCACGCCAGCATCCGGGTCTTTCCGCGCGGTGCAGCAGGTCGGTAGGCGGGAAATGGCGACCGGCCGCTGCTGGGGCTGCTGAGCGCGACCGAGACCCGACGGCAGCGGGAGGAGCGGCGGCGGCGCTGCTTTGTGCGAGCCGCGCGGCGGAGGTGGCCTGCCGAGCCTGGGCTGCCCTGCCGCCGCGGGGCCGGTCTCCGGCGGCGGGGAGGCGCCCGACCGCCCCACCTTCCCCTTGGCGCTTAACAGGTAACGGCCGCGGGAGGCGGCGGCCACGGCGGGCCCGGAGAGCGCTCCTTTCGCCCGGGGCTCCCGCGCAGGCCTTGCGCCCGCCCCCCTCACTCGCCCGCCCGCCTAGGCCGAGCTTCCCGCCGCGGCCGACCCTGTTGCTCTCCGCGGCGGCGGCGGCCGTCGCCGGGCCGGGCCGGGCGGAGGGGGCAACGCGTGCCGCCTGCGCCGCGGCCGGTGGGCTCCGGTGGGCGCTTAGCAACGGGGCCGGGCGGGAAGCGGCGCGCCAAGGTCATCGGCGCGCGCGGGGGTGGGGGGGCTCCTCCGGGCGACCCCACCGGAGGGTTCGCCTCCGCCGAGCCCCCCACCCACGGGCGGCCGGGGCATCACTCAGTACCGGGCAGCCGCCTTTGTTCCCCGCGGCGCAGCGCCCGGGAAGGCGGCGGACACAATGAGCCTGGAAGTCGGGGCGCCGGGCGGGGGGGGAGCTTCCTCTCGGTTCGGGCGGGCGGCGTGCCATCCCGGTAAGCGGGGTGCCCGAGACCCCCGGAGGTGGAGCCGGCGTGGAGTTTGCCTCCACGTAGTTCCAGAGCGGTGCCTCGGTTGTAGATTTCAGTTTTGTCATTTCCCTCAATACACCCTGTACCAGTGTTTCCCAACCGTGGCAACTTGAAAATATTTGGACTTCAACTCCCAGAATTCCCCAGCCAGCGAACGCTGGCTGGGGAATTCTGGGAGTTGAAGTCCAGATATCTTCAAGTTGCCAAGGTTGGGAAACACTGCCCTATAGGATAAAATTGAACGGGTCCAAAGACCGGCTACAAAAAACAGTGGAAGATCTGAAGCATCAACCTGATCAGGAAAGACTTCATGGACTCCATCTGTATCGTCTGGAGCAGTGTTTCCCAACCTTGGCCAGGGGGGATTCTGACAGTTGAAGTCCAGATATCTTCAAGTGGCCAAGTTAGGAAAACACTGGTCTGGAGGACAGAAGGGATAGGGGGGACATGATCGAAACATTTAAATATGTGAAAGGGTTCAATAAGGTTCAGGAGGGAAGTGTTTTTAATAGGAAAGGGAACACAAGAACAAGGGGGCCCAATCTGAGGTTAGTTGGGGAAAAGATCAGAAACAATTTGTGAAAATTATTAATTTCCTGAAAGAGCAGTAGATGCTTGGAACAAACTTCCAGCAGACGTGGTTGGTAAATCCACAGTCACTGAATTTAAACATGCCTGGGATAAACCTAAGATAAAATACAGGAATCGCAGACTAGATGGACCAGGAGGTCTTTTTCTGCCGTCAATCTTCTAGCTTTCTAGGTTTCTACGCACGAACGGACTATTTAAAATTTGATAGAATAGAAATGGGGAAGAAAAGACTGCTTCAGGCTTTGGGAAGACTTCGGTAGGCGAGGGGATGGGGAGGGGGTGAGTCAAAGTGTGTCTGGAGAATGAAGACAGCTGTGGAGGGAGAGTTGAGCTTTTAAGATTTCTAGGACTAAGGAAGCAACACTTTCCTTGGTGTATAAAGTACAGGACAGTTTAAAGACCCTTATAAGGTGGCTTCCAAATCCATTTGTTCATCAATTATTCTTTGCTTTTACTGGTCAACTAATTTAATCTCTCTTTTCCATTTCTCCACTAGTAAAATGGGAATAATTCATCACGAACTGCTGGTGCTGCAAGGGCTGATTACTTAATATTAATAAAGGGATTCAGAGATTAAAAAGGCCCTACAAGTAAGTTACTCGCGTTCATATTAGCCATTGAAGTCTAATAGTGATTTTTATTCATTCTATATTTAAAGAAATGGAGGGCCTCCCCCCCCTCGCTGTGAGGAATGTTGTTTTTGGGTGGGAGAAGAAGCAGCGCTCTGTGTTTTGCTTTTCCGGTTCAGCGTAAGCGTAATTTAAATGTTGCTCTAGTGACATGCATGCATTACGCCTTCTCCTGTGCTATTACTTAACGCTGCAAGGAACGTTTTTTTATAAATGTAGTCATCAGGGGTTTATGAATTTTCACTTGGCAAGGTAGCTGGCCATAATTGGCCATGAGTAAGCCTTCCTCACCACCATATCCTCTGCGGGTGCCAGATAACTGGGAATCTCTCAGTTTGCTCTGGGCATTAGAAGAGAGAGAGGCTGACTAAAGCTGTTGTAGTTTGTGCCTGCCGTCAAAATGAATAGGGAAAAAAAGCTTATGCTGCTGCTGCTGTTGCTGCTCGAGTAATGTCAGTGATCTCTGGAGTCTTAAGTCCAGGTTAGGCATGCCCTGGTATTGTATTGTATTGTATTTATTAGATTTGTATGCCACCCATCTCCGAAGACTCGGGGCGGCTAACAACAATATAAAAAGACAATGTAAACAAATCTAATATTAAAAACAATCTAAAAAACCCCAATTTAAAGAGCCACTCATACATACAAGCATACCATGTATAAATTCTATAAGCCTAGGGGGAAGGGAAAAAATTTCAATTCCCCCATGCCTGACGACAGAGGTGGGCTTTAAGGAGCTTGCGAAAGGCAAGGAGGGTGGGGGCAACTCTGATATCTGGGGGGGAGCTGGTTCCAGAGGGTCGGGGCCACCACAGAGAAGGCTCTTCTCCTGGGTCCCGCCAAACGACATTGCTTAGTCGATGGGACCCGGAGAAGGCCAACTCTGTTGGACCTAACCGGTCGCTGGGATTCGTGCGGCAGAAGGCGGTCCCGGAGATATTCTGCTCCGATGCCATGAAGGGCTTCCCAGTGGAAGGCACAGAAGGAAGGGAGTCCCCTCGGAAAGGGAAGTGAGGGAAGTTCATAATGAAGTCACCCAAAAGGAGTGATGGAGTCTGCAGGTTGCAGTGCAGAAATGTTGGATGTCCTAGTGGCCAAGGGATCCGAGGGTTGTAGGAGATATAGTGTCCCATCTTTTGAGGGCCCAGATGGGGGAAAGTTCCAGTAGGACATGAAAAAAAAAATTGGGTTTTCTTCCCCAATAAATAAAACTCAGGGGGAAAAAAATAAACTTGGAAAGTTGTGTTGTACTAGATAATTTAGCTCAATTTTATTGTTCTGACTGGCAGTGGCCCTCCAAAATTAAAATAGCAACTCTTTCCCATTAACTGCTATGAATTATTTTACTTGGCAATTAACTCCTAGATTTTTTTGCATGTGCCTCTGTCACAGTTTGGGTAAAAGAGGTGAGCAAGTCTTTGAGGAGGTCTATTGGTGATGGGGATTTATGCTTTGAGAGTATTGTGTGTTTCATTGCTGAGCACATGTAAAGGACAAGGGCACACTTTATTTGCTTTCTTACAAACAGTTGTGGCCTAGCTTTCTGTACCTTGAGGTACCCTGTACTCTTAGAGGCTTGGCTGCTGGACTGCATGCCAATTAGTTAAATTAATCAGGGTAATTGCTCTGATTCTTTAGATGTTTTCTTCTTGAAATAAAGCATTCTTAACTTTGAACCGGTGGATGGTTTTATTATTATTTTGAAGTGACTGGTTTCTGGTTTGTGAAATCTTATTCCAGTTCAGCTTTTTTAGTAATGTAGTCCATTAATGTGCTTGATCATGTCAAAAAATATTTATTTATTTATTTATTGGATTTGTATGCTGCCCCTCTACGGAGACTCGGGGCGGCTCACAGCAATAATAATAAGCGTACAATAATAATCCAATACTAAAAACGATTAAAAACCCATTAATATAAAAACCAAACATACATACAGACATACCATGCATAAAATTGTAAAGGCCTAGGGGGAAAGAGTATCTCAATTCCCCCATGCCTGGCGGCAGAGGTGGGTTTTAAGTAGCTTACGAAAGGCAAGGAGGGTGGGGGCAATTCTAATCTCTGGGGGGAGTTGGTTCCAGAGGGCTGGGGCCACCACAGAGAAGGCTCTTCCCCTGGGTCCCGCCAAGTGGCATTGTTTAGTTGACGGGACCCAGAGAAGACCCACTCTGTGGGACCTAACTGGTCGCTGGGATTCGTGCAGCAGAAGGCGGTCCCTGAGATAATCTGGTCCGGTGCCATGTAAAGTTGCTTTCTATTTTTTAAGAGAAATCTTTTTAAAAATATCAATATTTTTTTCTCTACAAATTATACAAAAGGCAAAGATAATATACAGGCAGTCCTCTGCTTACAACTATTTATTTATTGACCCATCAAAGTTATAAGAGCACTGAAAAAAAGTGACTTATGACCATTTCCGCACACTTATGACCGTTACAGTATCCCCACGGTCACATGATTAAAATTGGATGCTTGGCACTTGAGCAATATTTATGAGATTGCAATGTGTGGGCTCGTGTGGCTGACAAGCAAAGTCGTTGGGGAACCCAGATTCACTTAACAATTGTGTTACTTAACTGCAGTGATTAACTTAGCAATAAAGGTTGTAAAAAGGGGCACAATTCATTTAACAACCGTCTTGCTTAGCAACAGAAATATTGCTAACAAAAACATGAAGAAATATGCCATTTTGTTCTGTCGACTCTTGATTCTAATACCTAATTACCCCTTTGGCAGAAACAGCCTTAAATAGGCAGACCTATTGCTGGGAGAAAAAGACTTAAGAAAAAACCCATAAAGTTGTGGTTTATGGAGTTTGATGATTACCAAGAGTAAACAATGAACAAGAATGAAATTATGTAGCAGTCTATGGCAGATTTTACTCCACTAGCCTTAGCCGACTTTAGGGAGTGGTGCTCATCTCTGTTTCAAGGCCATTGAGGAAGTGCTATCTGAAGATTTTCCCATGGTCATGTGGCCAGCATGACATCACAGATCACCTGTTGCCTTCCCTCCGAAGTACAGTGTTCCCTCGATTTTCGCGGGGGATGCGTTCCGAGACCGCCCGCGAAAGTTGAATTTCCGCGAAGTAGAGATACGGAAGTAAATACACCATTTTTGGCTATGGACACTATCACAAGCCTTCCCTTAACACTTTAAACCCCTAAATTACCATTTCCCATTCCCTTAGCAACCATTTACTCACCATTATTACTGGTACTCACCATTGAATAAGACACTTAGTGATCCTGATATTTATAAACATAATTATTTATTAACAATAATTATTTTTTTTGTTATTTGCAAAAATTATTAGTTTGGCAATGACATATGACATCATCGGGTGGGAAAAACCGTGGTATAGGGGAAAAAACCGCGAAGTATTTTTTAATTAATATTTTTTTGAAAAACTGTGGTATAGGCTATTCGCGAAGTTCGAACCCGCGAAAATCGAGGGAACACTGTACACTATTTTTGGCTATGAACAGTATCCCAAGCCTTCCCTTAACACTTTAAACCCCTAAATTGCAATTTCCCATTCCCTTAGCAACCATTTAGATTATTACTCACCATGTTTATTTATTAATGTTTATTAAAAAAAATATTTATTAAAGGCAGACGAAAGTGTGGCGATGACATATGACGTCATCGGGCGGGAAAAACCGTGGTATAGGGAAAAAACCCGCAAAGTATTTTTTAATTAATATTTTTGAAAAACCGTGGTATAGACTTTTCGCGAAGTTTGAACCTGCGAAAATCGAGGGAACACTATACTACCTATTTATCCACTTGCATTTGCATGCTTTCAACCTGCTAGCCTGGCAGGAGGTGGAGTGAGGACGGGAGTTCACTCTCGCTTGGAACTTGGCTCTTGAACCTGGGCTGTTGACTTTCCAGCCAACAAGCCTAGCATATTAACCTCATGCTGCCCAGGTAATCTTAGAGAAGGTAAAATATTAATGTAACTGCTCTTACGGGGCAAAAAAGCCCACTCCTAGAAACATAGAAACATAGAAGACTGACGGCAGAAAAAGACCTCATGGTCCATCTAGTCTGCCCTTATACTATTTCCTGTGTTTTATCTTAGGATGGATCTATGTTTATCCCAGGCATGTTTAAATTCAGTTACTGTGGATTTACCAACCACATCTGCTGGAAGTTTGTTCCAAGGATCTACTACTCTTTCAGTGAAATAATATTTTCTCACGTTGCTTTTGATCTTTCCCCCAACTAACTTCAGATTGTGTCCCCTTGTTCTTGTGTTCACTTTCCTATTAAAAACACTTCCCTCCTGAACCTTATTTAACCCTTTAACATATTTAAATGTTTCGATCATGTCCCCCCTTTTCCTTCTGTCCTCCAGACTATACAGATTGAGTTCATGAAGTATTTCCTGATACGTTGTATGCTTAAGACCTTCCACCATTCTTGTATCCCGTCTTTGGACCCGTTCAATTTTGTCAATATCTTTTTGTAGGTGAGGTCTCCTGAACTGAACACAGTATTCCAAATGAGTTTTAGTTCAGAGAAGATAATCATAATTGAATCTATGAGTTTTAAAGATATGATAGAATTGTTTTTCTAAAACTTAAGCAGTTTAACTGCTGGATTGCCTGCTTCTTGTTTTTCTCTTTTCTCTCCCCACCTCAAATCTTGTGCTATCTCTTCTGAATTTGAACAGCAGCTATCTGGATATTCTTTCTCCATGGAAATGAAGGTCTTGGCATATTCGGGTTTCTTTTCTTGTAAGTTTCAGAGATTTCTGGCGACGTTTCGACAAGGTCCCTCTCATCGTCTTCAGGCTGGTGCTTTTGTCCTTGTGCTAGGGCAAACACGAAATATATATATCACCCTAGCACAAGGACAGAAGCACCAGCCTGAAGATGACGAGTGGGATCTCGCCAAAATGTCACCAGAAATCTCTGAAACTTACACAGGAAGAAACCCGAATATGCCAAGACCTTCATACCTGTACCCGTGAAAATCTATGAAAACAAATGTATATATATATTTGTAATACCTATAATAACCCTGTGAAATATTGGCTCATCCTTTGAGAGAAAGGAGGTGCAGTCTGGTGTGATTAGAACAAATATTAAATTTTAAGTGGACCATATGTTTTTACCCCAATGCTGGACAGTCCCATAGATCAGTGTTTTTCAACCAGTGTGCCGCGGCACACTAGTGTGCCGTGGGACATGGTCAAGTGTGCCGCGAAGCTCAGAGAGAGAGAGAGAGAGAGAGAAAGAAAGAGAGAGAAAGAAAGCAAGAGAGAGAAAGAGAGAGAGAAAGAGAACAAGAGAGAGAGAAAGAAAGCAAGAGAGAAAGAAAGAGAACAAGAGAAAGAAAGCAAGAGAGAGAGAGAAAGAGAGGGAGGGAAGGAGAGAGAGAGAAAGACATAGAGGGAGGGAGAGAGGAAGAGAGCAAAAAAGAGAGGAAGGAAGGAAGAGAAAGAAAGGAGTGGAGAGAGAGAAATAAAGAGGAAGGAAGGGAGAGAAAGAAAGAGGGAGAGAGAAATAGAGCGAAAGGGAGGAGGAGAGAGAATTTTTTTGTCCAAACTCTCCCCCCCCCCGCCCCACTCAATGTGCCCCAGGGTTTCGTAAATGTAAAAAATGTGCCGCGGCTCAAAAAAAGGTTGAAAATCACTGCCATAGATCACCTATGAGAAGTATACGTCATAAATAGAAAAATAAATGCGGAGGCGAACAAACTTCAGATAAATGGTCAGATAAACTTCAGATAAATACTAGATAAATGGTCAAAGCAATGGAAACTGCAGTTTAATGTTTCCAAATGTAAAATAATGCCCTTGGGGAAAAGGAATCCTCAATCTGAGTATTGCATTGGCAGTTCTGTGTTAGCAAAAACTTCAGAAGAGAAGGATTTAGGGGTAGTCATTTCTGACAGTCTCAAAATGGGTGAGCAGTGTGGTCGGGCAGTAGGAAAAGCAAGTAGGATGCTTGGCTGCATAGCTAGAGGTATAACAAGCAGGAAGAGGGAGATTGTGATCCCCTTATATAGAGCGCTGGTGAGACCACATTTGGAATACTGTGTTCAGTTCTGGAGACCTCACCTACAAAAAGATATGGGTCCAAAGACGGGCTACAAGAATGGTGGAAGGTCTTAAGCATAAAACGTATCACGAAAGACTTAATGAACTCAATCTGCATAGTCTGGAGGACAGAAGGAAAAGGGGGGACATGATCGAAACATTTAAATATGTTAAAGGGTTAAATAAGGTTCAGGAGGGAAGTGTTTTTAATAGGAAAGTGAACACAAGAACAAGGGGACACAATCTGAAGTTTGTTGTGGGAAAGATCAAAAGCAATGTGAGAAAATATTATTTGACTGAAAGAGTAGTAGATCCTTGGAACAAACTTCCAGCAGACGTGGTTGGTAAATCCACAGTAACTGAATTTAAACATGCCTGGGATAAACATATATCCACCCTAAGATAAAACACAGGAAATGGTATAAGGGCAGACTAGATGGACCATGAGGTCTTTTTCTGCTGTCAGTCTTCTATGTTTCTATGTTTTCTATGTTTCAAAACTAAGTCAAAATTCCCTCACTTAAACAGAGAAACAGAATGACCCTCTGCAGCCAAAAAGGCCCTGGGAGTGGGAATGACTTCTGACTTCCTGCCTCCTTTCCTGTTGACTGCTTGTGGGAAGCTGGCAGGGAGTTTTACAAATCAGGATCTTCAGATGGGTCAAAATTAAGCTGGATAGCTTAGGATCACTTGGAAAAAACGATAAGCCAAAGAACTGTTAAAATAATGAAACCATGTTCAGTAGAAACAAATTCTACAAAAGCGACAGCAAAGGGGAGGACAATCCGAGGTAAGTGGAAGCATCGCCCCTTTGACTGCCCAGGTGGGGAGGCTAGTGCCCCATTGGGGGGCAGGGGTCTTCACGGCCCTGGTAGACTCAGGAGTCACCCATTCCTTGGTTTGCCTGCAAACTGTGGAAAAGATGGGACTGAGATTTTAAAAATTGAGGCAACCTAAGAAGTTTTAAAAAAGTAAATGGCTCCATTATGTCCATCCACAGCTCACATTAGAGAAACACCTTTCAGCTGTGGCGAGGGGGGCATTTGCCCAGGTTCGCCTGGTGCACCTGTTGCGGCCCTATTTGGACCGGGAGTCACTGCTCACAGTCACTCATGCCCTCATCACCTCGATGTTCGACTACTGTAATGCTCTCTACATGAGGCTACCTTTGAAAAAGTGTTTGGAAACTTCAGATCGTGCAGAATGCACCTGCGAGAGCAATCATGGACTTTTCCAAATATGCCCATGTTACACCAACACTCCGCAGTCTGCATTGGCTGCCGATCAATTTCCGGTCACAATTCAAAGTGTTGGTTATGACCTATAAAACCCTTCATGGCACTGGACCACATTATCTCAGGGACCGCCTTCTGCCGCATGAATCCCAGCGACCAAGTTAGGTCCCACAGAGTTGGCCTTCTCCGAGTCCCGTCAACTAAACAATGTTGTTTTGCGGGATCCAGGGGAAGAGCCTTCTCTGTGGCGGCCCCGGCCCTCTGGAACCAGCTCCCCCCAGAGATCAGAATTGTCCCCACCCTCCTTGCCTTTCGTAAGCTTCTTAAAACCCACCTCTGCCATCAGGCATGGGGGAACTGAGATATTCCTTCCCCCTAGGCCTTTACAATTTATGCATGGTATGTTTGTGTGTATGTTTGGTTTTATAATAAGGGTTTTTAGTTGGTTTTAGTATTGGATTGTTACATGCTGTTTTTATCATTGTTGTTAGCCGCCCCGAGTCTACGGAGAGGGGCGGCATACAAATCCAATAAATAATAATAATAATAATCATCATCATCATCTAGCTCCCACTTGCAGAAGCCGCCCCCCGGCTATTGCCCACCGCCCCCGCCGCTATTGGCACCCTCCCGCGGGAGGCCGGCAAAGGTTGCTTTGAAAGTTGGCCCCCTCGAGCCCATGGCTTCTCGTCGCTAATGGCGGCGGCGGGCAATAGCCGGGGGAGGGGCGGCTTTTGCAAGTGGGAGCTCCAGGGCTGAGGCTTCCAGTTGTGGCTGTCCCCGCCCGCCCGATCCGTCCTTCTCTCCGGCTCCTCCCACAGCGGTGGCTGCAGCGGCGCTGGCGATCCGGCCGCTAGCCGCTCCGAGCGCTGTGGGAACGACCACCCCTCTCACAGTCCCATCCCGGGCTGTCAGTAAAGGGGGTGCTTCCCATCCCCCTGCCAGCTTGCTCAGAACATTCAAACTAAGGAAAACCTTCGCCGGCCTCCACAGAGAAGAAAGGAAGAGAGAGAACAAGAGCAACAGAGAGAGAGAGAGAAAGAACAAGAGAGAGAGAACAAGAGAGAGAGAGAGAGAGAAAAGAGAACGAGAGAGCAACAGAGAGAGAGAGAACGAGAGAAAGCATGAGAGAGAGAGAAAATAAGAGAGAGAATGAGAGAGAGAAAGAACAAGAGGGAGAAAGAACCAGAGAGAGAACAAGAGAGAGAAAGAAAATTAGAGAGAGAACGAGAGAGAGAGAGAGAGAGAAGGAAAGCAAGAGAGAAAAAGAGATAGCAAGAGAGAGAGAAAGCAAGAGAGACAGATAGGAAGAGGAAAGGAGAGAGAGAGAAATGAGAACAAAAAGGGGAGAAAAAAGGAGAAATGAGAAAATGATTGAGGCAGAGAATGAGAGGAGAGAGAAACAAAAGAGAGAGAGAGAGGTGATGCTTGAAGCATATGGTAAAAAGTACCCAAATAATAAGAAACCACCCCCCCCAGCCCACACCTGTTTTCGAAAAGAATAAAAGAGAAAAAAACCCCAGCCCTCAACTGGTTTTGGAAATGGTTCGAGTGTGTATGCACACACACACATAAGGGAGGGGGAGAGACAGGGATGGAAAAAGAGGAGAAGTGAGAGGGAGAAGGAATGAGAGAGAAAAGGGGGAAAGACAGGAGAAGTACCCAGAAATGAGACAGTGGTATAAATTTGAGGATGATTGATGATTGACTGTATTTATAAGAGGATGTTACATGGGATTGTATATATGAAGGGGTTATGTATGTATGTATGTATGTATGTATGTATGAATGTATGTATGTATGTATGTATGTATGTATGTATGTATGTATGAATGTATGTATGTATTTATCTATTTATTAATTAGATTTGTGCCATTTTGGTTGGTGGTGTGCCCCAGGATTTTGTAAATGTAAAAAATGTGCCGCGGCTCAAAAAAGGTTGAAAATCACTGACCTAGACGAGGGAATAGAGGGGGAACTAACCAAATTTGCAGACGACACCAATTTTTGAGAGTTTTCTACATGAACAGTGGTGGGAACTAGCTATGTCTAAATCTAGTGAAGAAAGGACTAGGGGGTGACATGATAGCAGTGACCCAATGTTTGAGGGGTTGTCGCAGATAGGAGTGGGTCAACTTATTCTCCAAAACACCTAACAAGAAAGGATGGAAGTTTATCAAGAGATCCAATGTAGAACTAAGGGGAAATTTCCTGGCAGTGAGAACAATTAACCAATAGAACAACTTGACTTCAGAATTTGTGGGTAGTCCATCGCTGCAGGTTTTTAGGAAGAGACTAGACAGCCATTAGTCCAAAATGGTATAAGGTCCTTTGCTTCACCTTTGGATGATGATGATGATGATGATTATTATTATTATTTATTAGATTTGTATGCCGCCCCTTTCCGTAGACTCGGGGCGTAGACTCGGCCTCCATGATCCCTTCCATTATTCTGTAATTGTATACTATTGAGTACAGTGATCCCCCGATTATCGCGAGGGTTCCGTTCCAAGACCCCTCGCAATAATCGATTTTTCGGGATGTAGTGGTGCGGAAGTAAAAACACCATCTGCGCATGCGCGCCCCTTTTTCCATGGCCGCACATGCGCAGATGGTGGAGTTTGCGTGTGGGCGGCGGGGAAGACCCAGGGAAGGTTCCTTCGGCCGCCCAATAGCTGATCTGCTCCGCAGCGCGGCAGCAGCGAGGAGCCGAAGATGGGGTTTCCCCGTTGCCCAGGCTACGGGGAAACCCCATCTTCGGCTCCTCGCTGCTGCCGCGCTGCAGAGCAGATCAGCTGTTGGGCGGCCGAAGGAACCTTCCCTGGGTCTTCCCGCCGCCCAGGCAAAGGGGAAACCCCATCTTCGGCTCCTCGCTGCTGCCGCGCTGCGGAGCAGATCAGCTGTTGGGCGGCCGAAGGAACCTTCCCTGGGTCTTCCCGCCGCCCAGGCAAAGGGGAAACCCCAAGATCGCTTGCCCGTTCGCCCGCCCGCCCGGCTGCTCGCTTGCCCGTTCACCCGCCCGCCCGGCTGCTCGCTTGCCGCTCGAGAGCAAGAGGGGGAGAGATAGAGAAAGAGAGAGAAGGAAAGAAAGAGATGAGAGAGGGAGGAAGAGAGTGTGAGAGAGGAAGAAGCAAGATAGAGAAAGAGAGAGAGAAAGAAAGATGAGAAAGGAAGGGAGTGACGTCATCGGGTGGAAAAATCGCGATATAGCGTTTCGCAAAGCTCGAGATCGCGAAACTCGGGGGATCACTGTAATTCCTTATTGACATCCTGGGGAGCTTTTGCCAATCAGTGACACAAGGCAGCTTGCTACAGGCTTACCCTACCTGACAGAAATAGGTAGGATAAATTTGCTTCCACTACAGCTGTGTCAAATGCTTTTCCTTTAGTACCTGCTTATTCTAGAAGGCTTTTTATTCAGAAAAAGCATGTATGAATGGAATGCAGAAAGACGGGTTTGGTAGAACAGATTCCATGTGCTACTGTTTGTTTTGTATGCATGACTTAACTGAATTATGAACCATCTGGCTGATTCATTGAGTTCTCCAACTTTCTGATTGTGTAAGAATGTAAAAATAAAAGGTTGCAAACAGTGCCTTCCTTTCTCAAATTCCTAGATGCCAGGATTAATTTTTTTAGTATCTAGAATCCAGGTGATAATTGTTTATATTGATGGCAGAATGAACAATTCTGCTTTTAATTCTGCATTGGGCCAGAATACATCCGGAACCGCCTTCTACCGCACGAATCCCAGCGGCCGATAAGGTCCCACAGAGTTGGCCTTCTCCGGGTCCCGTCGACCAAACAATGTCGTTTGGCGGGTCCCAAGGGAAGAGCCTTCTCTGTGGCGGCCCCGGCCCTCTGGAACCAACTCCCCCCAGAGATTAGAACGGCCCCCACCCTCCTTGTCTTTCGCAAATTACTTAAGACCCACCTTTGTCGCCAGGCATGGGGGAGTTAGGATATTCCTTCCCCTAGGCTACTACAAGTTATGCACGGTATGTTTGTGTGTATGTTTGGGGTTTTTTTTATATGTTTGGGGTTTTTTTTATATTAATAATAATAAGGGTTTTTTAGTTGTTTTTATTAATTGGATTGTTCATGTTGTTTTACCACTGTTGTTAGCCGCCCCGAGTCTGCGGAGAGGGGCGGCGTACAAATCCAGTAAAAAAATAAAAAAATAAAATAATAATAATAATAATAATAATAATGTACTGTTGTTATTTTACAAGATTAAGGAATATTTTTTTAAAGTTTTAAAACTTAATGTATTTTCTGTTCTTGTCTTCCATAGCTTTACATGTGATACCATCAAAAATGAGGCTGAGAACACGGAAAGCTTCTCAGCAGTCAAATCAAAATCATACACAGCGCGCATTGAGAGTAAAGAGGAAATACTCAGATGTGGAAGAGAACATAACCGTTGGTGGCGGAAAACTTCAGAAAAATGAAACTGGCTTACTATCTTCAATTAAAAAGTTCATTAAAGGAAGTACCCCAAAGGTAAATATTCAGGAACCACTGTTACATTTTGACATGCGTAATATATCTTCTAAGATGGCTTGCACAGAGTTGGCCTTCTCCGGGTCCCGTCGACTAAACAATGTCGTCTGGCGGGACCCAGGGGAAGAGCCTTCTCTGTGGCGGCTCCGACCCTCTGGAATCAGCTCCCTCCAGAGATTAGAACTGCCCCTGCCCTCCTTGCCTTTCGTAAACTCCTCAAAACCCACCTCTGTCATCAAGCGTGGGGGAACTGAGACATCTCCCCCTGCCTATGTAGTTTTAGTGCCCGATATGACTGTATGTATGTTTTTTATATTGGGCTTCCTTGTTTTTAGATTTTTTTAAATGTACAATTGCTATTTTAGATTTTAAATTATTAGATTTGTCAATACATATTGTTCTTTATCACTGTTGTGAGCCGCCCCGAGTCTACGGAGAGGGGCGGCATACAAATCTAATGAATGAATGAATGAATGAATGAATGAATGAATGAATGAATGAATGAATGAATAAATAAATAAATGCATTTAAATAGCAATTGTAAGCTGCCCTGAGTCCTTTGGGATTGGGCAGCATAGAAGTCGAAATGAATGAATAAATAAATCATTAAAACATTTGGAATAAAATCAGTTGTAAATCTGTTGAGGAAACGTGAAGGAAGTATCAAGACAGGAAGCATTTTCCAAAATATTTCAAGTATGGCTAAAGATGTTCTAATACTAGTTAATGCCAGGCTAATGCTCCTAGTAAAAGGTCAGCTCTATAGAGATGCTGGTTTCTTAAGTTCTTCTGAGCAGCCCTGCTGATGGTTTTGTTCATTGGCTGTCATGTCAGCATCGTCATTTTGTCCAGAAAATAGCTTGGTAGCCCTTGTGGGATCAATATAATGCAACCTGCGATTGGTGTGATTGGAGTGTCTGATTGAGTAATAGGGTTTTTATTTATTTATTTTATTTTATTCATTTATTTTGTCCAATACACAATGAGGGTTTTAGTGGGTATATATCTATATACACATAGTAAAATACATGATGAAGGTTATAGAGGAGATACTCATAGTAAAATATATCTAAGAAATAATAGAAAAGAAGGTATAGTAATAGAACATATCAATGAAAGAATAGAAGAAGAGATATAGGAATAGAAGAAAGGTATAGGAGATATAGGAGAGCAATAGGACAGGGGACGGAAGGCACTCTAGTGCACTTGTACTCGCCCCTTACTGACCTCTTAGGAATCTGGATAGGTCAACCGTAGATAATCTAAGGGTAAAGCGAATGCTGGCTGGGGAATTCTGGGAGTTGAAGTCCAAATATCTTCAAGTTACCAAAGTTGGGAAACACTGGCTTAAGACACTGTTTTTTAGGTGGTATTGTTGGGTGGTATCCATTGTTCTGCCCATAGAAAAGTCTCAGATATCTTTTAGATGATTTTCAGGAAATTTAGGAGTTTCCAAAGTACAGTAGTAGTAGGAATGTTGGAGGAAAGTGATATGTAAAGTTGCATTTCCTTTATTTAACCTTGCTGTTGTGTTTGCATTTACTATATATTTGTACTGTTTCAAGTGTAACAAAATGTAACAATCAGCATGTAGCAAAAAATAAAACAATGAAAAAGAAACCACCCTCATAGTAAGAACCCCTCAAATGAGGAAAAGTCAATTAATCACAAGTTTGAGATCCACATGACAAATAATTATTTTATTTTACTGAAAGAGTAGTAGATCCTTGGAACAAACTTCCAGCAGACGTGGTTGGTAAATTCACAGTAACTGAATTTAAACATGCCTGGGATAAACATATATCCATTGTAAGATAAAATACAGGAAATAGTGTAAGGGCAGACTAGATGGACCATGTGGTCTTTTTCTGCCGTCAGTCTTCTATGTTTCTATAATGTACAGGTCTCAAATTTCATTTTGGGTCATATTGACCCGAGCAGAAGAGCAAAGTTAAGGGAGGCCAAAGCTGAATATAATTGAATGCATATCCTAATTTAAAAAACCTTTTACTAAGTCTGCACTACTATCAGTAGTAGTTTTTTCTCATCATTCCTATCACCCATTTCCTCCCACTTATGACTGTGTGACTGTAAGTTGTTGCTTGTATCCTCAATATTTTTATTAATATTGATTGTTCCCTCATTGCTTATTTGACCCCTATGACAATCATTATTATTATTATTATTTATTGGATTTGTATGCTGCCCCTCTCCGCAGACTCGTTGTACCTCCTGATTCTTGACAAATGTATCTTTTTCTGTTATGTACACTTTTATTTACACTGAGAGCATCTGCACCAAAGACAAATTCCTTGTGGGTCCAATCACACTTGGCCAATAAAGAATTCTATTCTATTCTAAAAATCCTTTTAATAAACTTAAAATGACTATCAATAGGAATTCCTTTCCAAAGCAGCTCTGGATAAAGGATCCCAAGATAGGTTAAATTTTCTGTGTAAAGAGAAATTAAAATCATAACTGCAAATTACATAAATTATTAAGGCAGGTGGAAATGAACAGATCACTAAGGAAAAATACATTATTAAACTGGGATTGAAGTAATGGCTAAGGTTCAATCTTTTTTCTTGGACAAGACCACCCCCTGGCTGGAGGGGACACTCCGTCTGACACCAGTAGCAAAGGCACTTAGATTTCTGTACTGCTTTGCTGTGTTTTACAGACCTCTCTAAGCAGTTTACAGAGTCCCTCTCTTGCCCCCAACAATCCGGGCCCTCATTTTACCCACCTCAGAAGGATGGAGGGCTGAGTCAACCTTGAGCCGGTCAGAATCGAATTTTTGTAGTGAGTAGTAAGTTAGCCTGCAGTATTGCATTCTAACCACTATGCCACCACGGCTCTTATAATTTCCCTATACAGTGGTACCTCATGATACGAACCCCTCGTCTTACAAACAACCTGAAATCAGAAAATTTTTGTCTCTTCTTGCAAACTTTTTTCTTCTTACGAACCCGCCGCCAAAAAGCCCCGCCACCCGGCTGTCACTTTTTGAAACAGCCGGGGGGATTCCCAGCGTCCTCCTGAACCCGAACGCCAAACCCGAACTTCCGGGTTCGGCGTTCGGGAGGCTGCCGAGAAGCCCCCCGGCTGTTTCAAAAAGCGACAGCCGGGCGGCGGGGCTTCCGAGCGGCCTCCCAAATGCCGAACCCAGAAGTTCAGAAAAAGTTCAGGTTCGGGAGGCCGCTGGGAAGCCCCGCTGCCCGGCTGTCACGTTTTAAAACAGCTGGGGGGCTTCTTGGCGGCCTCCCGAACGCCGAACCCGGAAGTTCGGGTTTGGCGTTCGGGTTCAGGAGGACGCTGGGCAGCCCCCCGGCTGTTTTAAAAGGTGACAGCCGGGCGGCAGCGTTTTTTCACGTTTTTTTTCCCCGTTGCACGGATTACTTGATTTTACATTGTTTCCTATGGGAAACAATGTTTTGTCTTACGAACTTTTCGTCTTACGAACCTCCCCCTGGAACCAATTAGGTTCGTAAGACGAGGTATTACTGTACCTGGGAAGACTCTTGGAGCAGGGCTGTCAAACTGGCGTCCTTATGTGACATATCGGGACTTCCCCCCCCTTTGCTAAGCCATGGGTGGGTGTGGCCAGTGCGTGACGCATCTGGGCTGTGAGTTTGACAGCCACGCTCTAGAGCAGTGTTTCCCAACCTTGGCAACTTGAAGATATTTGGACTTCAATTCCCAGAATTCCCCAGCCAGCGAATGCTGGCTGGGGAATTCTGGGAGTTGAAGTCCAGATATCTTCAAGTTGCCAAGGTTGGGAAACACTGCTGTAGAGCAGTGATGGGGAACCTTTTTTTCCTTGGGTGCCGAAAGAGAGTGAACATGCGCTATAGCGCATGCGTGAGTGCCCACACCCATAATTTAATATCTGGGGAGGGCGAAAACAGCTTCCCCGGCCCCCAGACGCCCTCTGGAGGCCAGAAATGGCCTGTTTCCCAACTTCTGATGGGCCTAGTAGGTTCGTGTTTTACCCTCCCCAGGCTCCAAAGCCTTCCCTGGAGCTGGGGGAGGGTTAAAGCACCCTCCTCCCCCCCACAGGCTCTCTGGAAGCCAAAAACTTCCTCGTAGAGCTCTGTGCGAGCCAAAAATCAGCTGGCCGACACACACATGCCTGTTGGAGCTGAGCTAGGCAATGTCTCACTTGCCGACAGATATGGCTCCGCGTGCCACCTGTGGCGTCTGCCCTTAGGTTCGCCATCAGTGCTCTAGAGTGATCATAAACAATGCAATAAATATTATAAATCAATGTGGAATGGGTTGGCTCTTTTAATTCAAAATTTATATCATATTGAGATTAGGTAAATTTCTTCATATAGAAACATAGAAACATAGAAGTCTGACAGCAGAAAAAGACCTCATGGTCCATCTAGTCTGCCCTTATACTATTATCTGTATTTTATCTTAGGATGGGTATATGTTTATCCCAGGCATGTTTAAATTCAGTTACTGTGGATTTATCTACCACGTCTTCTGGAAGTTTGTTCCAAGGATCTACTACTCTTTCAGTAAAATAATATTTTCTCATGTTGCTTTTGATCTTTCCCCCAACTAACTTCAGATTGTGTCCCCTTGTTCTTGTGTTCACTTTCCTATTAAAAACACTTCCCTCCTGGACCTTATTTAACCTTTTAACATATATAAATGTTTCGATCATGTCCCCCGTTTCCTTCTGTCCTCCAGACTATACAGATTGAGTTCATTAAGTCTTTCGTGATACGTTTTATGCTTAAGACCTTCCACCATTCTTGTAGCCCGTCTTTGGACTCGTTCAATTTTGTCAATATCTTTTTGTAGGTAAGGTCTCCAGAACTGAACACAGTACTGTATTCCAAATGTGGTCTCACCAGCACTCTATATAGCGGGATCATAATCTCCCTCTTCCTGCTTGTTATACCACTAGCTATGCAGCCAAGCATCCTACTTGCTTTCCCTACTGCCTGACTGCACTGTTCACCCATTTTGAGACTGTCAGAAATCACTACCCCAAATCCTTTTCTTCTGAAGTTTTTGCTAACACAATACTCATATTGACGATTCCTTTTCCCCAAGTGCATTATTTTACATTTGGAAACATATGTTTCATATATTATGTAAATAACAAGAGGAAAATCTTGAAGTCTTGCAGCCCTTTGATAAATACTCCATGACATTTGAAGTTAAATTGGAAGTGGACAGTACAGTAATTTTGAAAACTATTCACCAATAGGATGTAAGAGGTATGAATTGGGATGCCACAAGGTTTAGCCTTGTAGTCTTTAACATTTTTGTTAATGGTGTGGCTGAGAAAAATGGAAGGAGTTCTTGTATAATTTGCAGATGAAACAAGTAATATTAGAAGACACAGAAATAATCTTGATAGAAAAATAAAGTGAAATTAACAATGAAATCTTTAAAAAATTGTTAAGGAAATTGTCCCTCTACTAACTCAATGATCAATGTGGCTGACATTTAAAAATTGGGCAGAGTGATTTTTCTATAGAACAAATGTTTCTTTATTTTTATGGGCTTGGCAGTTTATTTTTCTCCTTTCTTTTGTTTATTTTTGGCATGTTAAAGCAGTGAAAAAAATGGAACAAATTAGTATGATCTAAATGGGAGTTCAAATTTGAATTAGGCTTGATAATCTTTTGGGGTTTTTTGCTTTTATGACATATTTTCTGCCAAAAGCCTATGAAGTCAAAAGGGTGAAAAAAGATAAATATCGCAAATTTGATTTTCATGAAAGCAGTTCAGAAGGACAGAGAAAGTTTACTGGTAACAGTAAAGTATAATTTGGTGTACTGTATTTGTTTTGTTAAGGATGAACGAGAACACCCGGCAAAGAGAAGTAGAATTGAACGTGACATAGAGGACAACTTAATCACATCCACTCCTCGAACAGGAGAAAAACCTAATAAGCAGCTTCCTCGAGTTAGGCGGAAAAGTCCAGCGAATGGAGGTTTGTAAATATTCCAGTCTTTAGCGTTGATTTTTTGACTTTGTTTCAGAGAAGAAGAGAACGATTGCAAAACTAGTGATAGTTTGTGGGGGTTTTTGTTTTACTTTAAATATTTTTTCCTTATTGTGCAAAGTAATTTTCTTAAACATCTGCGCTAAACCATGTTTAAACCATGTTTATTGAAAACCAATGCTTAAGAAAGTGAGGTCTCCAGAGCACAGAGAAAGAGAACTGAATACACACTAATTTAATCTAAGTTAAAATAAACATAGAAATATAGATGTGGCTATATACATTCATTCATTCATTCATTCATTCATTCATTCATTCATTAGCTGCATTTATATGCCACTCAATTCCAAATGCA
Organism: Erythrolamprus reginae; assembly: GCF_031021105.1. Taxonomy (NCBI): domain Eukaryota; kingdom Metazoa; phylum Chordata; class Lepidosauria; order Squamata; family Dipsadidae; genus Erythrolamprus; species Erythrolamprus reginae. The sequence goes on along the minus strand of NC_091959.1, from coordinate 14,155,498 downwards.
CTCCGGGCAGCTAACAGTAATAAGGTAATATAAAATATAGTTACAGTCATAAAACAAGAATGAAGCCATTATAAAAATAACATTACTATCCTACCCAAAGTGACAGCTTAACGGCCCCAGTCCCGACCGAAAAGCCAGGTTGGCTTACATTGTTTTGTATTTACTTTTTATCTATCTGTCTCACTATGTGTAGTGTTATGTTGGAAGTGGCGACTCTGTTATGCGACAAAATTTCATTTTTAATGCGCGCCAGTTAGTGTACATTCAAAGTGACCAAGTTATTCTATTCCTTTTTAAAAAATATAGATATATAATTTTTTATTGATTTTTAAAGAATTTTACAAAAAACAAAACAGAAAACATAAGTGTACCATCACCATACAGAAAAAAACCCTTCACCAGGGAAGAATCAATTTTGTGTCCTTCATTTGCTTTGTCTCTGGGTTACATTGTTCATTCTTTATAGCAGGGGTCCCCAAACTTGGCAAGTTTAAGACTTGTGGACTTCAACTCCCAGAATTCTCTAGCCAGCTATACTGGCTGGAGAATTCTGGGAGTTGAAGTCCACAAGTCTTAAAATTGCCAAGTTTGAAGACCTCTGCTTTATAGAGTGATTGAATTTTATTTCTTACATTTGCATCGCTTACTGATGTTGTTAATATATAATTTTTAACCATCTCCCACCGCCTCATTGTTGCTGCTAATTTCCCTTCATTCTAATTATGTAGTCTAATTTCCATAATTTCATAGTGAATGTGATCCGCCATATATTTGCACCAATTTTTTATCGTCCATTTATTGTCATCTTTCCACCCAAGCACTATAGTTGCCTGGGCACTTTTTATCGCTGCAATTTTGATTTCTTCATATTCTTTTACCTCACTATTTTTTTATCAATAATGCTGCTTCCTTAGTTATTTTCCAATTACCATTCGTAATTTTGTTCACTTCCATTTGTATTTGTTTCCAAAATTTTTGAACTTTATCAAGTTATTCTATTCCATTCCATTCTTCTGGGGGGGCAGCTGGTCAGTTTCTGGTGGTCCTTAGGAGTCAATCATCATGTATGACCGTATTATTTCCTTCACAGAATTAATAGGATAGCTTTCTCTTTTATGAAAATGGGCTTCTCTGTAAAGCAGTGGCCCCTCGCCTGTTGGGGACCAGGGAAAGGTTCCACGGAGAGAGGAGTGGTGGTGTATGTGTGTCGTTTCATGTGCCGCCTGCACATTGAGGATGGGGCTTTGCTTTTTTGTGTGGCCCAGTTTCTGGCATGCTGCCACTCCCCAGACCGGGTTGGGTGGGTGAATTGGGAAGCCCTGCTGCAAAAGAACCCTGCGTTTTTGCTTTGCTAACCATCTAAGCAGTTCTACACCCTGCAATTTATAATTACCAATTAACAGTCACCCCTCGCCACAAACCAAGCAGTGTATTTATAACAATATGGTAATAGAAAAGAAAACGATACCAATGTCAGATTAATTTACAAATACTTACCTGCGTGTTTATTTATATAAAATGTATTGGCTGCTCAGAATCACTCTTAACAAATATTAACAAATCATTTATTTTATTTATCAAATATAGTAACTGTTCTGTCGGGCTCTCTGGTAGAATCCTCCCAAAAATTCACAGGTACACATTTCAGACACACACAGGTTTGAAAATTCAAAACAATGTTCTTTATAATGAAAATTCACTTAAACTAAGCCCTCTAAGAGCACTAGTCTCCAAACAAACTGGTAATATATACAAGTCCCTTATCAGTCCTGGGATACTTAGCTTGCAGCTGTGAGGCAATTCAAAGTCCTTCTTTCACAAAGTGAAACACACTTTGCCCTGGTTTAGTTTCAAAGCGGGGGGAAATCAGCCACAAAAAATCAAAGTCAGTAATGCAGTCATGAAACACAATGATCAGATAATCCTCCACAATGGCCAAACCCACAGGCTGCTCTTTATAGCAGCCTCACTAATTACCACAGCCCCACCCAACCACACGTGGCCTCATTTTCTTTGATAGTAATCTCTCAGTTGTTGTTGCCTATGCATCGCTCTCCGCATGCGTGGCTGTATCATTAACTCTTGTTCTGAATCCAAGGAGGAGCTAGATAATTGATCTCCTTCTGAGCTGTCTGCCACACTCTCCTCCCTGTCACTCATGTCTTCTTGGTCAGAGGAGCCTTCATCAGCAGATTCCACCGGGGGCAAAACAGGCCTGCAGCATGTGGATGTCTCCCCCACACCCACAGTCCTTGGGGCAGGAGCTGGGCCAGAGCTAACCACAACAGTAACCAGCCATCTCCCTTAGAGATGGATTGATCTTATGATCTGAATTAACAATGTACAGTAAAACACCTCTGCTGCAGCTTTTAGTTCGCTTTCTTAAATTATACTATTCCGTGTGTTTCTTAAAGATTTCTGTATAGTAAAGTCAACGGGAGTTTCCCAGGCTACGAGATAGCCAATTGTGAATCTTCATTGCCTTGGAAACCATGAGCCATAAGAGTATCAACCTTGTGGACATGCCAACTAGGGCATGGCTTTCTAAGGTTTAATTCCTGCAGTACATTTGTGCTCATCTAGGAATCTGATGTTTAATTGAAACGTTGTCACTACAACCTATATTGGAAAAAATCACACTAGAAACTTAGTGCACTCTTTTTATTTGTCTGTTCCAGAAGCTGGGAATTATGAAATGGCAAACCAGCATGTCCGGCAAAATGGAAAATTGGATGATAATCCCACCACCTGCAGCCCCCCAAGAACTACATTATTGGGGACCATATTTTCTCCTGTCTTCAATTTTTTCTCACCAGCAAATAAAAATGGCAAGTACTACACAAAGCTCCATTTAGCCCTTACATCGGGACCCCTTTGGAGGGTCGAATGACCATTTCACAGGGGTCGCCTAAGACCATGAGAACATACAAATTTCCCCTGGCGTTAGGAACTAAAGCTTCTATTCTGGTGCCTTGGAACAGATTTTTACAATCCGACCAATTGGGTGTTTACAGTGTGGATGTCCCTCTGACCTTCCTGCCAATCAGCTTAAAGCTCTGTTGGGAGAATTGGCGCTAGACTTATGGTTGGGGGTCACCACAACATGAGGAACTGTATTAAGGGGTCACGGCATTAGAAAGGTTGAGATCCACTGCCTTACATACATTTAAAACATTGATCCCCAGCCTTTCCATCTTAGCAGTCTGGCTAGGGGTGGTGGTGATGGTTTTGTGTGAGCATCAGGCACATGTGCAACTCCATCTCTAAGTATGCCCATGTTACTCCAACGCTCTGCAGTCTGCACTGGTTGCCGATCAGTTTCCGGTCACAATTCAAAGTGTTGGTTATGACCTATAAAGCCCTACATGGCATTGGACCAGAATATCTCCGGGACCGCCTTCTGCCGCATGAATCCCAGCGACTGGTTAGGTCCCACAGAGTGGGCCTTCTCCGGGTCCCGTCGACTAAACAATGTCGTCTGGCGGGACCCAGGGGAAGAGCCTTCTCTGGTGGCTCCGACCCTCTGGAACCAGCTCCCCCCAGAGATTAGGATTGCCCCCACCCTCCTTGCCTTTCGGAAACTCCTTAAAACCCACTTCTGCCATCAGGCATGGGGGAATTGAAACATCTCCCCCTTGCCCATGTAGTCTCTGTGTATGACTCGACTGTGTGCTTCTTTTTTATATATTGGGGTTTCTTTGGGATTTTTTAACCTAAAACTGTAATTTAGATTGCTAAATATTAGATTTATTACTATGTATTGTTTACCATTGTTGTGAGCCGCCCCGAGTCTACGGAGAGGGGCGGCATATAAATCCAATAAATCTAATCTAATCTAATGTGCCCTGCAGCTCACAAGTGGAGTGGCTCACCTGCTCTCCGACTGCTTCTGTGGCCCATTCCCAAACAGGCCGAAGCCCAACAGTTGGCCACAGCCTGGGGGTTGGGAACTCCTAATCTCAAAAAATATAAAATTGTTATTATGAAACAGTTGTTTCCTGTTTGGAAAAAATGGCTGATAGGAATAGATTCTCTTTAAGTTTCTGTTTAGACCTTCAATCTAGGGACAGAAGAGCATGTGATCCTTGTAGGTATTAAGCCGGAGTTTTATTGCAGGAACGGCAGGATCGGATTCTCCCGGCCAAGCTGTGGAGGCTGAAGAAATCGTGAAGCAGCTCGATATGGAGCAGGTGGACGAGATCATTACCAGCACTGCCGTCTCAGCCAACGGAGGAGCACCCTATGCCAGCCAGGCAGCCCAGGTCCGAACGACCATCAGCACCGTCTTGGAGGAAGTGGAGGATGTGGCTGACTGTGACCTGCCTCCGCTGACTGGTAAGGAGGAAGCACCATTGTTGGCTCCAGCCTGGAACTTCCCTCCCACCCCTAAGCCTGCAAGAGGGGGCAGCCCCACGCTTTCTCCTGGTTGAATCCCTTCACTCTTTCAACTTATACGTGTGCCTAGAGTCCTTAGGAATTCATCAGTCTATAAATGGGATTCGCAAATGATAAGTAAATGGTTAATTGGAAATCCCAGCTGTTTATATCTACGGGTAATCCTCGACTTTATTTTATTTATTTATTTATTTATTAGATTTGTATGCCGCCCCTGTCCGCAGACTCGGGGCGGCTAACAACAGTAAAAAGACAATGTAAACAAATCTAATATTAAAAGTAATTTTAAAAACCCCAATTTAAAGAACCAATGATACATACAGACATACCATACATAAATTTTATAAGCCTAGGGGGAAGGGAATATCTCAATTCCCCCATGCCTGATGACAGAGGTGGGTTTTAAGAAGCTTACAAAAGGCAAGGAGGGTGGGGGCAATTCTGATATCCGGGGGGAGTTGGTTCCAGAGGGTCGGGGCCGCCACAGAGAAGGCTCTTCCCCTGGGTCCCGCCAAACGACATTGTTTAGTCAACGGGACCCGGAGAAGGCTAACTCTGTGGGACCTAACTGATCGCTGGGATTCGTGCGGCAGAAGACGGTCCCAGAGATATTCTGGTCTGGTGCCATGAAGGGCTTTATAGATCATAACCAACACTTTGAATTGTGACCGGAAACCGATCGGCAACCAATGCAGACTGCAGAGTGTTGGTGTAACATGGGCATATTTAGGAAAGCCCATGATTGCTCTCGCAACTGCATTCTGCACGATCTGAAGTTTCCAAACACTCTTCAAAGGTAGCCCCATGTAGAGAGCGTTACAGTAGTCGAGCCTTGAGGTGATGAGGGCATGAGTGACTGTGAGCAGTGACTCCCAGTCCAAATAGGGCCGCAACTGGTGCACCAGACTTACAACAGTTCATTTGTGACCATTCAAAGTTGCAATGGCACAATAGAAAAAAGTGACTTATGACCATTTTTCACACTTAGAACTGCTGCAGCATCCCCTTGGTCATGTGTTTTTTATTCAAAGGCTTGACAACTGACTCATATTTACGACGGTCGCAATATCCCAGAGTCGCATGATCCTCTTTTGCGACCTTTGGACAAGCAAAGTCAATGGGGAACTTAGTAACACTTAACAACCGTGTTACTAAGTTAACAACTTAGTTGCACTTCACAACTGTGGCAAAAAAAAAAGTTATAAAATGTGACAAAACTCAGGTAGCCAATTTCTTACTTAACAACATAAAATTTTGGCTCAATTATGGTCGTAAGTTGAGAACTACCTGTAGTCACTTGAGCACGAATGTATTCCAACAAACAATTGCCTTATGTTGTATGCATCATCTACACATCTAGATAAACACAACCTCAAAGGCAAGGGCAGAATCACTCTAGTTAATAAGAATTTAACTTGATAATATTGTTTTCTGTTTAAGGTCTGCATTTGTTTACTTAATGGAACATTTATACCAGGCCAATCAGATGACTGTCAAAATTGAATTCATAATACAATTGGACATCATAATATTGCAGTGTGAAAGAAAACAGATGGTAGCCATCATCCTTAGCAGGCACTTAAACTGCCAAAAGTTTGGTTTAAAAAGATTCATATTTGATTCAGCACATAATTTTTATCATGTCGGTAACTTATTACAACACACCTGTGAAATTATACCTGGTCCTCACTGCAAATATTCCTAACCATTTAGAGCGGATATGTAAAGTCAAATTACCATATTTTTCAGATTATAAGACACACTTACACACACACACACACACACCAAAGAGGGTGGAAATATTGGTGTGTCTTATGCACCGGATACAGCCATTTTTTGGCTTCTCTAAGCCCCACCCTGCTCATCCCATTTTTGTGAAAAATGGGCCCGTTTTTCATAAAAACTGGGCATGCAAGAGGTTGTGGGAGACCTGCAGAGTTCTCCTGGCGGCTGGGGACCATTTTTTGCAACAACAGTGTTTTTTTGCTAAAAATAAAAATGAAAGTTTTTGCCTTCCCCAACCCACAGGAGCACTTTGCAGGCCTTCCAAATCCTTTGTGTGCCCTGAAAAATGGGATGTCCAGAGGATTTGAGAGGCCTGTAGAGCAGCAGTCCCCAAACTACGGCCCGCGGGCCACACGCGGCCCACTGAGGCCATTTATCTGGCCCGTGGGTCTTTTCCAAGGCCGCACTAGAAAAGCAGTGAGAACGTCCCCCTCGATCTCATCTCACCCGAGGTAAAGTAAGGCTTGCTGAAACCCGGGCTGGGCACAACACACACACATACACGCACAAACCCGCCTCCTCTTCCTCTTTGAGTTGCTAGCTCCCGTTTTCTGAATGGGGATTGAATGGGAGTCTGGGGTCGGAGAGTGGAGGCTTGTCGGGCGAGTCCTCCGCGGGGAGAGAAGAGGGAGGGTGAAAGAGGGAAAAGAGAGAGAGAGAAGTGGAGAGAAAGAAAGAGAAGGGAAAGAAGGGAAAAAGAGTGAGGGAAAGAGAAGTGGAGAGGAAGGGAGGAGGGGGGGAAGGGAGGGAAGGAAGGGGGAGAAAGAGAGGAAGAGAGAGAGGGAGAGAGGGAGGGAGGGACAGAGGAAGAGAGATAGCAAGAGAGAGTGAGAAAGACAGAGAGAGCAAAAGACAGAAAGAAAGCAAGAGAGAGAGAGAGAAAGAAAGCAAGAGAGAGAGAAAGAAAGCAAGAGAGAGAGAAAGAGAGCGAGAGAGACAAAGAAATAAGGTATGTGCAGTGTGCATAGGAATCTGTTCATTGTTTTTTTTATAGTCCGGCCCTCCAACAGTCCGAGGGACAGTAAACTGCCCCCCTGTGTAAAAAGTTTGGGGACCCCTGCTGTAGAGCTTCTGTGGGCTGGGGAGTGCAAAACCTTTCATTTTCTTACCTCTTTGAAATTTTGATGCTTCTTACACACTGGTGCGTCTTATAGTCTGAAAAATACAGTATAACCGCCTTCTACCTTATAGTTCCCAGCAACTGGTAAGATCCCACAGAGCTGGTCTCCAGGTCCCATCAGCTAAACAGTGTCAGCTGGTGGGCCGCGGGGAAGGGCCTTCTCTGGCTGCCCCGGCTCTCTGGAACCAACTGCCCCCGACATCCGGACTGCCCCCACTCTATTGGCCTTCCAGAAAGCGTTGAAGACCTGACTTTTCCAGCAGGCTTGGAGCCGTTGATCTCGCAATTCTCGCAAATGGCATAGAGTTGGGGGAAAGATCAAAAGCAACATGAGAACATATTATTTTACTGAAAGAGTAGTAGATGCTTGGAACAAACTTCCAGCAGACGTGGTAGATAAATCCACAGTAACTGAATTTAAACATGCCTGGGATAAACATATATCCACCCTAAGATAAAATACAGGAAATAGTATAAGGGCAGACTAGATGGGCCATGAGGTCTTTTTCTGCCGTCAGACTTCTATGTTTCTATGTAAATTTCTATGAAATTTCATAGAAATTGGCATAGAAATAAAACAAACAAACAAACAAGCAGGCTTTAAAACTATTGATACTAGTTCTTAAGAAAAGTGGAAGACAAAACATGCCATACCAAATAGAAATATTTTAGTAACTAAATGATTATCTTCACTGTTGAGATAAAATGTCCCTTTTCTTCCTATAAACTAATGAGGAACTTTTGTGTTTTGTTAGCACCAATATCTCCAGACAGTGGTTATTCATCAGCTCATGCGGAAGCCACCTATGAAGAAGACTGGGAAGTCTTTGATCCGTACGTGCCTATACTCAGCTGTGTGTGTGTGTGTGTGAAAATAAATGAAAATATTTATGATAATGAATTCAGTTGGTGCCTGCTGGCAGAACAGTAGCTAGGATTGGCCCTCTGTAAAACCAAAAGAGGGAGAAATAGCATACTTGAAGAACCCTAAATCTGGGGGGGGGGGGGAACCAAATACAGTAGTACCACATGATACGAACCCCTCGTCTTACAAACAACCCGAGATACGAACCCGGGGTTCAGAAATTGTTTGCCTCTTCTTACGAACTTTTTTCTTCTTACGAACCCGCCGCCGAGAAGCCCCGCCGCCCGGCTGTTGTCTTTTAAAACAGCCGGGGGGATTCCCAGCGTCCTCCTGAACCCGAACGCCAAACCCAAACTTCCGGGTTCGGCGTTCGGGAGGCGGCCGAGAAGCCCCCCGGCTGTTTTAAAAGGTGACAGCCGGGCGGCGGGGCTTCTCAGCGGCCTCCCGAACCCAAACTTTTGCCCAACTTCCAGGTTCAGGGTTCGGGAGGCCGCTGAGAAGCCCCGCCGCCCGGCTGTCACCTTTTAAAACAGCCAGGGGGTTTCTCGGCCGCCTCCCGAACGCCGAACCCGGAAGTTCGGGTTTGGCGTTCGGGTTCAGGAGGACGCTGAGAAGCCCCCCCCCAGCTGTTTTAAAAGGGGACAGCCGGGCGGCAGCGGTTTTTTGCGGGGGGGTTTTTCGTTGCACGGATTAATTGATTTTACATTGTTTCCTATGGGAAACAATGTTTCGTCTTACGAACCTCCCCCGGGAACCAATTAGGTTCGTAAGACGAGGTATTACTGTATTCACAAGGGAAGTGTGAAGTTTCCAAAAGACGCCCTAATTAATTCAAGATCCAAAGTCCTACGCCCCCTCCCCCTTACTCATTGGTCATGTCATAAATCACGTTCTCCAATAAATCATTTTGGCGGTTGTGAATGCCATACCCGCCACACCCCTCCTGACTCCGGTAGCCGAGGTCACAATCGACAAAAGAAACATTTGTGGAATGTAGTTTCAGTTAGGGCAGTCAGCTCCTCCATCCAACTCTCCCCCCTCCATGTCATGGCAACTTGAGATCTTTACAAGTGGACAGGAAGAATCATGAAAAAGGAGTGTTGGTCTAGGACTATGATGGGGAACTTATGGCATTTCAGACGTTGCCCTAAGTCAGCTCCATCACATATGTGCACGATGGGCAGCTGATTTTCAGCCTTGGGAAAGGCCGTTTTGGTACCTTGAAGCCTTGGAGTGCGAAAAAAAACAACACTCAACAGACAGACCGGAAGTTAGGAAAATACACGTTTGGTTTGCCATTTTGCTGTTCTTTGCAGTCCGGGTCTTCGGGGAAGCTTTCATGAACCCTCCGGAGCGCAAATAACAGCACAACGGGCAAACCGGAAGTCCTTTCTTCCGAACTTCCGGGTTCATTCATTCATTCATTCATTCATTCATTTGATTTTTATGCCGCCTTTCTCCTTAGACTCAGGGCGACTTACAACATGTTAGCAATAGCACTTTTTAACAGAGCCAGCCTATTGCCCCCACAATCCGGGTCCTCATTTGACCCATCTCGGAAGGATGGAAGGCTGAGTCAACCTTGAGCCGGTGATGAGATCTGAACCGCTGACCTGCAGATCTACAGTCAGCTTCAGTGGTCTGCAGTACAGCACTCTACCTGCTGCGCCACCCCGGCTCCGTTTTTTTCACGTCCCAGGCTTCAGTGAGGCCTATGCGCATGCGCAGGGAGGGAGATTATGCACATGCGTGGGGCAGCGTGAGGGTGCACGTGGGTAGGGGTGAGGGAAGGGGTTTGGGCACATGCAGGCATGCTAGCACCCCCCTGCACACCCTTTTGGCACGCGAAGCAAAAAAGGTTCTCCATCACTGGTCTAGGACTAGGCAGAATAGTTAACGTCTCGTTTCAGAAACTTAAGTTCTGAAAGCAGTTCATTCATTCATTCATTCGATTTTTATGCCGCCCTTCTCCTTAGACTCAGGGCGGCTTATAACATGTTAGCAATAGCACTTTCTAACAGAGCGAGCCTATTGCCCCCACAATCCGGGTCCTCATTTTACCCACCTCGTTAACTGTATAATTATATGACTCATTTAGTAAATCTGTGGGTAGATTTATTATTATATATGGCTTTATCCTGGTTTAAGAGTAAAGTATTCCCCGATAAATGATCAATCCATGATGTGGTTCATCTCTAGGTACTACTTCATCAAACACGTTCCACCGCTCACAGAAGAACAGCTTAATCGGAAACCTGCTCTTCCATTGAAAACCAGGAGTACACCAGAGTTCTCATTAGTTCTAGACTTGGTAAGTAAAGCGTACAGCGTTCCCTCGATTTTCGCGGGTTCGAACTTCGCGAAACGTCTATACCACGGTTTTTCAAAAATATTAATTAAAAAATACTTCGCGGTTTTTCCCTCTATACCACGGTTTTTCCCGCCCGATGACATCATATGTCATTACCAAACTTTCGTCTGCCTTTAGAAAACATTTTTTAAAATAAACTTTAATAAATGAACATGGTGAGTAATAATCTAAATGGTTGCTAAGGGGATGGGAAATGGTAATTTAGGGGTTTAAAGTGTTACGGGAAGGCTTGGGATACTGTTCATAGCCAAAAATAGTGTACAGTGATACCTCGTCTTACAAACGCCTCGTCATACAAACTTTTTGAGATACAAACCCGGGGTTTAAGATTTTTTTGCCTCTTCTTACAAACTATTTTCACCTTACAAACTCACTGGGATGCCTCACCTCAGGACTTCCGTTGCCAGCGAAGTGCCCGTTTTTGCACTGGTGGGATTCCCCTGAGGCTCCCCTCCATAGGAAACCCCACCTCCAGACTTCCGTGTTTTTGTGAAGCTGCAAGGGAATCCCAGGATCGCAAAAACGGGCGCTTCATTGGCAACGGAAGTCTGGAGGTGGGGTTTCCCAGCAAGGGGAGCCTCAGTGAAATTGCAGCATCGCAAAAACGCAGAGATCCGGAGGTGGGGTTTCGAGGACTTCAGTGTCTTTGCGATGCTGTGTTTTCACTGATGCTCCCTTCACTGGGAACCCCCACCTCTGGACTTCCGTTGCCAGCAAAGCGCTCGTTTTTGTGATGCTGGGATTCCCCTGCTGGGATTCCCCTGCAGCATCGCAAAAACACAGAAGTCCAGAGATGGGGTTTCCCATGGAGGGGAGCCTCAGGGCAATACCAGCAGCACAAAAACGGGCGCTTTGGCTGGCAAAAGGGGTGAATTTTGGGCTTGCACGCATTGATCGCTTTTCCATTGATTCCTATGGGAAACATTGTTTCGTCTTACAAACTTTTCACCTTAAGAACCTCGTCCCGGAACCAATTTTTTTTTTTTAATAATAAATTTTTATTGGTTTTTTAATAGTTTACATACAACAGACATATAACAGTGCACAGTGCATGTGCCCATCACCTAACAACAACACCCCCCCATCACCCCCACCACCCATACAAGAGGATTCAAAGAAATTTAATTGTTTATCTATTATTCCTTGGCTCTATCTTGTTCTAGTATTACTAAAAGAGTGATTGCAATTTATTTTTCATATTTACATCACAGATTCTACTTAACATATAATCTTTTACCTTGTTCCATCGCACCATCAGCTTCTCCAATTTATTCTTATCAAAATTATTTAATCTTATTTCCATAATTTCAAAATGTATGTGATCCACCATATACCAGTACCAATTTTGTAATGTCCATTTTGTAGAATCTTTCCATCCTAATACCATCACCGCTTGAGCACTTTCCAGTGCTGCGGTTTTAATTTCCTTAAATACTCCTAATTCTCTATATTTGATTAAAATTGCTATTTCTTTTGTAATAATCCAGTTAATGTTTAACATTTTATTAATTTCATTCTGGATTACATTCCAGAATTTCTGAATTTCTGCACACTCCCAGATCATATGCATAAAAATTCCTTTTTTTTGGCATCCATGCCAACATATGCCCTTCTCTTTCCCCTGGAAGTGTGCAATTTGTGCAGGTGTATAGTACCATTTATGTAAGATTTTTCTTCTCATCTCTCTAACTCTCGTATTTTTAATCTTGTATATATTTTCTATTATTTCTTTCATTTCTCTTTCATCTATTTGTAAATCATCCTGCCAATATCTTGTTAAACTTTTTGTTACTTCTTCTTCCATTTGTAATAGCATTCTATATATACTACCGGCTTGTGCTTTACTTTCATTTATCTTTTGTAAGACAAGGTATCACTGTATTTACTTCCGCATCTCTACTTCGTGGAAATTCGACTTTCGCGGGCGGTCTCGGAATGCATCCCCCGCAAAAATCGAGAGAACACTGTATTTGTGGTTCCTTGCTTCACTTTTAAGGGAAAGGTATTCTCTCTTTGAATTTGTAGATTATAGGGCTCTTTCGGAGAAGGCGTTCTTTTCTGTCCCTCTGCTAAATTGACTCATTTTTAAAAACTATTTGTAGGATGAAACACTAGTCCACTGCAGTCTCAATGAACTGGAGGATGCTGCACTCACGTTTCCAGTCCTTTTCCAGGATGTCATCTACCAGGTAATCCAAGTCATGTTAAGGTGAAGAGGCTCCTATGAAATTACAGGAAAAACATTATGTATTTGAAATCTTTTTGCTCTCCTAAAAGGTTGGTAATTTTAGCGGCATTGGTTATACTCTATGGCAGTAATTCTCAACCTTTTTTGAGCCACGGCACATTTTTTACATTTACAAAACCCTGGGGCACATGGGGGGGGGGGGGCTAAAAAAAGTTTGGACAAATTTTTTTTCTCTCTTTCTCCCTTTTGCTCTATTTCTCTCTCCCTCCTTTCTCTCCCTTCTTTTTTCTCTCTCTCTCCATCCCTCTTCCTTTCTCTCTTCCTTCCTTCTTCTTTTTTGCTCTCTTTCTCCCTCCCTCCCTCCCTCTGTCTTTCTCCCACCTTCCCTCACTCTCTTTCTCTCTCTCTTTTTCTTTCTCTTGCTCTCTCCCTTGCTTTCTTTCTCTCTTGTTCTCTCTCTCTTTCTTTCTTTTTCTCTCTCTTTCTTTCTTTCTCTCTTTCTTTCTTTCTCTCTTGTTTTCTTTTTTCTCTCTTGCTTTTTCTTTCTCTCTCTTGCTTTCTCTCTCTCGTTTTCTTTCTCTCTCTCTTGCTTTCTTTCTCTCTCTCTCTCTTGTTTTCTTTCTCTCTCTGAGCTTTGCGGCACACCTGACCACGTCTCACGGCACACTAGTGTGCCGTGGCACACTGGTTGAAAAACACTGCTCTATGGAATATTGTTAAGCAAACCATCAGATCTTAGAAGAGTCGTGACATATGGATTACTACTTTTGACACTTTCCATATAATTCCATTGTAAAACTGTCAAGCTAGAAGTATTCCTCTTAAGCAGCTTTGCTCCTTGCCAGGAGGTGACGTCTAAATCTATATGGTTATTTAGTCAAACAAGAGCCTGCTGCAGACCTAGATGCATAGGGGGAAGTAGGATGCTTGGCTGCATAGCTAGAGGTATAACAAGCAGGAAGAGGGAGATTGTGATCCCCTTATATAGAGCGCTGGTGAGACCACATTTGGAGTGCTGTGTTCAGTTCTGGAGACCTCACCTACAAAAAGATATTGACAAAATTGAACGGGTCCAAAGACGGGCTACAGGAATGGTGGAAGGTCTTAAGCATAAAACGTATCAGGAAAGACTTAATGAACTCAATCTGTATAGTCTGGAGGACAGAAGGAAAAGGGGGGACATGATCGAAACATTTAAATATGTCGAAAGGGTTAAATAAGGTTCAGGAGGGAAGTGTTTTTAATAGGAAAGTGAACACAAGAACAAGGGGACACAATCTGAAGTTAGTTGGGGGAAAGATAAAAAGCAACGTGAGAAAATATTATTTTACTGAAAGAGTAGTAGATCCTTGGAACAAACTTCCAGCAGAAGTGGTTGGTAAATCCACAGTAACTGAATTTAAACATGCCTGGGATAAACATATACCCATCCTAAGATAAAATACAGAAAATGGTATAAGGGCAGACTAGATGGACCATGAGGTCTTTTTCTGCCGTCAGACTTCTATGTTTCTATGTATCTAAGTCTGCCTTGGGAAGGACGTGCTTTTAGAAGTAGATCCAGTCCTTCATTCCTAGTTAGGTGCTGTTATGTGGCCAGAGTTGCTTAGTTGATGAAGACAGCCAGATTGCTAGCTGTTGGTTGTTGGGCTTCACAACATACTCTTGGCTCTCATCTATGGCACATTCAACAATTCTGCCAGTGAAGAACAGGGGAAGGAGGAGGAGGTGTGTTCCAGCAACTTCCAAAGATGCTGCACTGACCCCAGCTGTTGTTCCCAGGTCCGTATCCCTACCTGGGAGTAGCAACAGCTTCCCTCCATGTAGTTCGCACGATATTGGACCCCTCTGTAGTAACTTTGGAGAATGACATCAGGCATCTTAAACGGACACTTGTCCAGGTATTTTAACCCTGATTTTAAAACTTGTCTTTTGTCTTTTGTTTTATTTACAATCCTTCAAACTCTCGAAACTTAAAATGAGATCTTTCAAAATACAGTGATACTTCGTCTTACAAACGCCTCGTCATACAAACTTTTTGAGATACAAACCCGGGTTTTAAGATATTTTTGCCTCTTCTTACAAACTATTTTCACCTTACAAACCCACCGCCACCGCTGGGATGCCCTGCCTCCGGACTTCCGTTGCCAGTGAAGCACCCATTTTTGCGCTGCTGGGATTGCCCTGAGGCTCCCCTCCATGGGAAACCCCACCTCCGGACTTCTGTGTTTTTGTGATGCTGCAGGGGAATCCCAGCAGCACAAAAACAGGCGCTTTGCTGGCAACGGGGTTTCCCAGCGAGGGGAGCCTGAGTGAAATCACAGCATTGCAAAAACACAGGTTTGGAGGTGGGATTTCGAGGACTTCAGTGGTTTTGCGCTGCTGCGATTTCACTGATGCTCCCTCCAGACTTCCGTTGCCAGCGAAGCGCTTGTTTTTGTGATGCTGGGATTCCCCTGCTGGGATTCCCCTGCAGCATTGCAAAAACACAGAAGTCCAGAGCTGGGGTTTCCCATGGAGGAGAGCCTCAAGGGAATCCCAGCTGCGCAAAAACGGCTGCTTCGACTGGCAAAAGGGGTGAATTTTGGGCTTGCACGCATTAATCGCTTTTCCATTGATTCCTATGGGAAACATTGTTTGGTTTTACAAACTTTTCACCTTAAGAACCTCGTCCCGGAACCAATTAAGTTTGTAAGACGAGGTATCACTGTACACACAAATGTGGGGGTTTTATTTAATCGTCTCTCTGATGATGACAGTAGTCAGAATCCTCTGACTACACACCGAGTCTTCAGAGAGGGGCGGCATACAAATCTAATAAATAATAATAATAATAATAATTGATCTATTATGCCCCAAAGAAAAATTTCTGGTTTTAGTTTTAGACCAAGAATGTAATAAAAAAGAAGATTTCTATTTGATCCAACACATAATTACCGCCACGAGAATCACAATTGCACAGAACTGGAAAAAAGAGGACACACCAACCGAAAGAGAAACTATTAAGAAAATATACGACTGTGCAGAAATGGACAGACTCACTCAAAAACTTAAAAACAAAGAGGAGTCAACATACTATGAAATTTGGGGAAAATTCTATGATTGGGTAACAAAAAGAAAAAAGATAAAATGTAAACTAAATACAGGTTAATATATAGAAAATTAAAAAAAAAGATTGATAGTGGCCAAATACAAAACTCTGAAAACCTTTACCGGATCTTTATCAACCTCTTCTTCAATCCAATCGGACCTTAATTCAAGTGTAGATCAGAAAAAATATTGGAAAAACCGCGGCCACCATATGCCGCACAATGTTTAATCAAAGAAATTTAGAACTGTTAGAAACAGTTCACTGGGGGGTGTGGGTGAAGGAAGAGTGAGAAGGTAATAATTCATTTAGACAGAACGTTTAAAATTTACTTTTTGGCATTGATGTATTTATTTTGGTATTGATATACATGCTGAAATGATAGAGTTCACCTGAACAGAATAACTATATGAGATAAATATAATAACGGTATAGCGAATACTATATGTCGATATAATGATGCAAAGTATGATGTACCTGCTCTTCCCTCTTTTTATATTTTTGTAAATACAATAAAAACTACTTATAAAATAATAATAATAATAATAATAATAATAATAATAATAATAATAATAATAATAATTGTGTGGTGCAGCCAGTACGGCTGGGATCGGGGCTCCGGGAGTGGAAATGGAGATGTGCACACACCTCTCTCTCTCTCCTCCCTTGTTTTGATCTCTAATATGCCTTTTAGAATGGTTATGAAGGCCAAAGGCCAAAGCTGGTAAATGAGATGTATGTACAGTAACTATTGCTTAATATGACTGACTGACACCAACAAAGAGAATATTTGTAGCTGACGGTTGACACGAAGGTCCTTGTTGCTCTCTGAACTTGGTTGTTTTCTTCCAGGCATCATCAGTGTTGGTAAGTGGTTATCTACCACATCTGCTGGAAGTTTGTTCCAAGGATCTACTACTATTTTACTGAAATAGTAGTAGATCCTTGGAACAAACTTCCAGCAGACGTGGTAGATAAATCCACAGTAACTGAATTTAAACATGCCTGGGATAAACATATATCCATCCTAAGATAAAATACAGGAAATAGTATAAGGGCAGACTAGATGGACCATGAGGTCTTTTTCTGCCGTCAGACTTCTATGTTTCTAAGGAATGAGGCTTGCTCTCAATTTATATTTCTGTGGCTTGCCCTGTCGGTGTCTCAGAAGTTCTTGGGTTGGGTCATTTACTGTTACCTTGTTTGACAAATCCTTGATTTGGGTATTGTTTGCTTCTTGATGTTAATCTAGTTTCCTCTGAGTTTTTGATCGTTGCTGGGGAGGCGTTTCAGTCTTTTTGTTCCCTTTCGGGCTTATTAATTGTCCCATTTGCAAAGTCTACAATCAAGAATCAAATCAAAGAATAGAATGGAATGCAATAGAAATAAGGAGTTGGAAGAGACCTTGGAGGTCTTCTAGTCCAACCCCCTGCTCAGGTAGGAAGCCTTACACCATTTCAGTGAAATGGTTGTCCAATCTCTTGGACAAAACTTCAGAAGAGAAGGATTTAGGGGTAGTGATTTCTGACAGTCTCAAAATGGGTGAGCAGTGTGGTCGGGCAGTAAGAAAAGCAAGTAGGATGCTTGGCTGCATAGCTAGAGGTATAACAAGCAGGAAGAGGGAGATTGTGATCCCCTTATATAGAGCGCTGGTGAGACCCCATTTGGAATACTGTGTTCAGTTCTGGAGACCTCACCTACGAAAAGATATTGACAAAATTGAACGGGTCCAAAGACGGGCTACAAGAATGGTGGAAGGTCTTAAGCATAAAACCTATCAGGAAAGACTTCATGAACTCAATCTGTATAGTCTGGAGCAGTGTTTCCCAACCTTTTTTGAGCCGCGGCACATTATTCATATTTTCAAAATCCCGGGGAACACTGAAAGGGGGGGGCGGGGCGGGGGGGGGGGGGCTAAAGAAAAGTTTGGACAAAAAAACCCCTCTCTCTTCCTCCCTTTCGCTCTATTTCTCCCTCTTTCTCTTTTCCTTCCTTCCCTTCTTTCTCTCTCTCCATCCCTCTTTCTTTCTTTCTCTCTTTTTTGCTCTCTTTCTCTCCCCTCCTTCCCTTCCTCTATGTCTTTCTCTCTCCTTTGCTCTCTCTCTCTCTCTGTCTCTCTTGCTATCTCTTTCTTGCTTTTCTCTCTCTCTTGCTCTCTCTCTCTCTTTCACTGTCTTGCTATATGTCTCTTTCTTTCTCTTTGCCTCTCTTGCTATCTCTCTTTCTTTCTCTTTCTCTCTTTCTCTCTCTCTGTCTCTCTTGCTATGTCTCTCTTTCTTTCTCTTTCTCTCTCTCTCTGTGCCTCTCTTGCTAAGTCTCTCTTTTTCTCTTGCTATGTCTCTCTTTCTTTTTCTCTCTCTCTGCCTCTCTTGCTATGTCTCTCTTTCTCTGCCTCTCTTTCTTGCTCTGTCTCTCTCTCTCTGCCTCTCTTGCTATGTCTCTCTTTCTCTCTCTCTTTCTCTCTGTCTCTTTCTCTGCCTCTTCTTTCTTGCTCTGTCTCTTTCTCTGCCTCTCTTGCTATGTCTCTCTTTCTTTCTCTCTCTCTCTGCCTCTCTTATATGTCTCTCTTTCTCTCTCTCTCTCTCAGCTGACTGCAAGCGGGAGCCCTGACGGCGGCAGCTGGACGTGCTGCTGGACACCGTATATGCCAGGCCCGCAGCGCCAGCATGTACGACGTCTAGCAGCACGTCCAACCGCCACCGTCAGGGCTCCCGCTTGCAGTCAGCTGAGAGAGAGAGAGAGAGCGCTCCCTCTCGCCGCCGCCATCTCCCCACGACTGCCTGCGGCCACTGCGGCCGCCCCCGCCCCCCGCTCCCATCGCCAGTGCCCTCCCGCCGGGCCACAAAGGAAACTTGCCGTCGACGCAGGAGAAGCTCCAGCTGGGCGGGGCGCTGCCGGTACTTCCTCTTGGGGCTCCCGCTCGCAGCTGTCAACCGGCTCCTGCTCGATGCCGCGGTTTTCGGCGCTCTCCTGCTGGGTCCCAAAGAAGGAAGGCGGGAAAAAGGCGCGAAGAACGGAGCTCTCCTTCTTCCTGCCTTCCTTCTTTGGCGCCCAGCAGGAGAGCGCCGAAAACCGCGGCATCGAGCAGGAGGCGGGGGACAGCTGCGAGCGGGAGCCCCAGGACGGAAGTACCGGCAGCGCCCGCCCAGCTGGAGCTTAGCGGCACACCTGGCCATGTCTCGCGGCACACCGGTGTGCCGCGGCACACCGGTTGGGAAACGCTGGTCTGGAGGACAGAAGGAAAAGGGGGGACATGATCGAAACATTTAAATATGTCAAAGGGTTAAATAAGGTCCAGGAGGGAAGTGTTTTTAATAGGGAAGTGAACACAAGAAGAAGGGGACACAATCTGAAGTTAGTTGGGGGAAAGATCAAAAGCAACGTGAGGAAATATTATTTCACTGAAAGAGTAGTAGATCCTTGGAACAAACTTCCAGCAGACGTGGTTGGTAAATCCACCGTAACTGAATGTAAACATGCCTGGGATAAACATATATCCATCCTAAGATAAAATACTGTACAGGAAATAGTATAAGGGCAGACTAGATGGACCATGAGGTCTTTTCTGCCGTCAGACTTCTATGTTTCTATGTTTCCAGTTTTGGAGCATTCACAACTTCTGGAGGCAAGTTGATTAACTGTTCTAATTGTCAGGCAATTTCTCCTTAGTTCTAGGTTGCTTCTCTCCTTAATTATTTTCCATATATTGCTTCTTGTCCTGTCCTCGGCACTTTGAAGAATAGGTAGACTCCTTGTTTCGCCTTACGAACTTTTCGCCTTACGAACCTCCTCCCGGAACCAATTAAGTTCGTAAGACGAGGCATTACTGTACGTCTGTACATCATATCAGCACACTTGATTGAAAACCAACCCTGGATCTTTCCTGTGGTTTCAGCATAATTAAAATTAGTAATCACCCCCTTTCCCCAGTGTCATTGGTCACATCACCCAATTAGATTAATTGGCGGGCTCCTCTTCTCCCTTTTCCTCCGTCACCTAGGAGATGGCCTTAGTTTTCACGAGATAGTTCAATATTCTGTCTGTTAGTGCATCCCAACCTCTCACCTACACCTCCAATGCAGTGTGGCCATAAGGGACCAGAAAAATGGCCGCTATCACGTTCAGTTCAGTGTTGACATTGGCTTTTTTGGCAGCTGCAGCACACAATATTTAAGTGATTGTCCACTAGGACCCCAAGATCCCTCTCACAGTTACTACCATTGAGTGAGGTACCAAATATCCTGTACCTGTGCGCTTGGTTTTTCTTGCCTAAATGTAGAACCTTGCTTTTTTCACCATTGAATTTCATTTTGTTAGATAGAGCCCAATGTTCAAGTCTGATCCTTCTGGATCTTGAGAGCCTATCTTCTGGAGTGTGGGCTGTTCTTGCCAGCTTGGTGTCGTCATTTCATGAGTTTCCCATCTACCGTATTTCCCTGAAAATAAGACACTGTCTTATATTAATTTTTGCTCCAAAAGTTGTGCTACGTCTTATTTTCGGGGGGTGCCTTATATTTCTCAAATAAGACAAATTCACAGGCAGAAAAGCTGACACACTGATTACGGTACGGTACCTGTCAGTATGGCACCCACACACACGAACGACGGCACTTATATGGTACAACAGTATACAGTGATCCCCCGCTCGTTGCGAGGGTTCCGTTCCAGGACCCCCCGCAACGAGCGGGTTTTCGCGAAGTAGCGCTGCGGAAGTAAAAACACCATCTGCAGCTTCCGGCCACCAGAGGAACTACAGTCTACGCACTGTAGTGGAGACTGTAATGGCGGTGAGACAGCAGCAGACTGTGTCTGCTGTACTGGACGGTACAAAGCGATGGAAGGGGCCAGCAGGGGACGCCACATTATTACAGTACCGCTATGAACAGCTTTGAATGGTACCGTATGTTTTTCCACCGTACCGTATGTAAACTTGACTACGCCTTATTTTCGGGGGGTGCCTTATATTAGCAAATTCTGCAAAACCTCTGACATGCCTTACTTTCGGGGTACGTCTAATTTTGGGGGAAACAGGGTATCCTCTCGTCCAAGTCATTAATGAATGAAGAGTGCTGGGCATAAAATAGGGCCTTCAGGTGCATATCTCCCTCCATGTATATGCAGTTCCATTGAGGGCTACACATTGAGTGTGGTTACTGGTCAACTAGTGTTGAATCCACCATGAATTAATGTTCAGTTCAGATGAAAGTTGCTTTTTGCACTTTATAATTAAATACAGTAGTACCTCTAGATATGAGCTGCTCCACATGCGAGTATTCCAAGATACGAGCCACGAGGGGAGAGAAATTTCTTTTCGAGACCCGAGCTCAAATTCAGGATACGAGCCGAGTGTCCACTAGGTGGCGCAATAATCCTTGCTTCTGGTTATCTCGGAGGGGAAAAACAAAGTCTAAAGCCATTTGTTCCAGATACGAGTTGTTCGACATACAAGCTCCCTTCTGGAACGAATTAAACTCATATCTAGAGGTACTACTGTATAGGTAATCCTTATCACCACGATTGAATACTTCACGATTACTAAGTGAGATATTTGTTAAGGAGTTTTGCCCTGTTTTACGACCTTTCTTGCTGCTGTTGTTAAGTGAACCACCGTAGTCAACATGGTAGTAACCACATTGTTAAGTGGTATCTGGCTTCCCTGTTGACTTTGCTTGTCAGAAGGTCACAAAAGGTGACCCCGAGACATTACCACAGTCATAAATATGAACCAGTTTGATCACATGATTATGAGGCTGCTGCAAAGATCATAACTGAAAAATGGTCATGTCATATTTTTTCATGGGCTTTGTAACTGAACCAGTCATTAGACGAACTGCTGTAAGTTGAGTACTACCTATAATGCCACTTTTATTCTTTGGACCAGTTGGGTTAATTTACTGACATACTTGGCAGAGGTCTTTGTGATGAGATACTGATCTGTTCCTGTTCTCTGTTGGTGGGGACACTTTGCAAAACAAAGTTTCTAAGTGCTTTAGCCAGTTTTTGCTCAGCATTTCACCAAAACAGAATTGGTCTTTTGTGCTTTCTTAAACATGGCCTTCTTCTGTAGGTGCTTGTCAAGGAGAAAGAGTCTTCACAGCCAATGCAGACTGACCTTTTATTTGTATTTATTGTGTGAGTGGTGCAAGCGCGCAAAATAGTCACAGGACCTTTTTATCAGAGGTATAACAAGCAGGAAGAGGGAGATTGTGATTCCCTTATTTAGAGCGCTGGTGAGACCTCATTTGGAGTACTGTGTTCAGTTCTGGAGACCTCACCTACAAAAAGATATTGACAAAATTGAACGGGTCCAAAGAGGGGCTACAAGAATGGTGGAAGGTCTTAAGCATAAAACGTATCAGGAAAGACTTCATGAACTCAATCTGTATAGTCTGGAGGACAGAAGGAAAAGGGGGGACATGATCGAAACATTTAAATATGTCAAAGGGTTAAATAAGGTTCAGGAGGGAAGTGTTTTTAATAGGGAAGTGAACACAAGAAGAAGGGGACACAATCTGAAGTTAGTTGGGGGAAAGATAAAAAGCAACATGAGAAAATATTATTTTACTGAAAGAGTAGTAGATCCTTGGAACAAACCTCCAGCAGACGTGGTTGGTAAATCCACAGTAACTGAATTTAAACATGCCTGGGATAAACATATATCCATCCTAAGATAAAATCCAGGAAATAGTATAAGGGCAGACTAGATGGACCATGAGGTCTTTTTCTGCCGTCAGTCTTCTATGTTTCTATCATGATTTCAACATCTGATGAATATTTCTCTTAAACTATGTCTTTGCTGGTGACTTTATGGTGGAAAAGGTAGACAAAAAAAAGTGTTAACCTCATAAATTAATTCAACTGAATTTTGAGCATTGTACTTTTCAAAATTCTTTTTAGTGATGGAAAAAGCTTTTCCTGGGAATTCTGCATTGCATAAAATGTTGTTTCTGATAAAACTGACTTGTCGGATACGTCCTTGTGAGCGAACTAATCAGTCTGATAAAAGTTCTGACTGAAAAAGAATCTTAAATCTCAAAAGTTTGCATTTATAAAAGATTATCTCTGTTGCGTTCTAATAAACCGAATGTTCAAAGCCAAAAGGCCACTTTCAAAGATATTATAGCTATATCTTTCTACCAATATACTATACTTTTTCATAGATTCTTAAAAATTAAAATAACAAATAATGCTAATATATTAAACTGTGTGTCATCCTCTGTAATTTCTGAAGTCTCTGCCATTTGAAATAAATCTTCTCTGTGTTCCATAGTTGACGTTTTGTTCTCTTTTTAGGTTTATGTGCGGTTAAGACCATTTTTCAGAGAATTCTTGGAATGTATGTCCCAAATTTATGAGGTAATGGAAGAGGCTTAAAAATTTTGTGTGATACTCAAGTTCTTAATTTTTTTGTGATGCCATAGATTACAATTGCCTCTCTCTCTCTCTTCCTTTTAGATCATTCTTTTCACTGCTTCTAAAAAGGTCTATGCAGACAAATTGCTGAATATATTAGACCCTAAAAAGCAGCTGGTCAGGTAAGCTTAAATAGAAAGCTGTAGTGTGTTATTTAAACCAGTGTTTCCCAACCTTGGCAACTTGAAGATATTTGGACTTCAACTCCCAGAATTCCCCAGCCAGCGAATGCTGGCTGGGGAATTCTGGGAGTTGAAGTCCAGATATCTTCAAGTTGCCAAGGTTGGGAAACACTGGTTTAAACTTTAATCAAAATAATAAAATAGGTATATTTAATGCTATTTTAGCATCACAAGTAATATCTAATATGTAGTGGGGATAATAATAATAATAATAATAATAATAATAATAATAATAATAATTATTATTATTATTATTATTATTATTAGTATTAGTATTATTATTATTATTATTATTATTATTATTAATTAGATTTGTATGCCGCCCCTCTCCCCAGACTCGGGGCGGCTCACAGCAACAATAGAAACAATATATTACAAATGTAATAATTAAAAAATCATTAAAAAACCCCTTATTAAAAAACAAAACATACACACAAACATACCATGCATAACTTGTATAGGCCTGGGGGGGAAAGGAATATCTCAATTCCCCCATGCCTGACGACAGAGGTGGGTTTTAAGGAGCTTGCGAAAGGCAAGGAGAGTGGGGGCAATTCTGATATCCGGGGGGGAGCTGGTTCCAGAAGGTCGGGGCCGCCACAGAGAAGGCTCTTCCCCTGGGTCCCGCCAAACGACATTGCTTAGTCGACGGGACCCAGAGAAGGCCAACTCTGTGAGACCTAACCGGTCGCTGGGATTCGTGTGGCAGAAGGCGGTCCCGGAGATATTCTGGTCCCATGCCATGAAGGGCTTTATAGGTCATAACCAACACTTTGAATTGTGACCGGAAATTGATTGGCAACCAATGCAGACTGCGGAGTGTTGGAGTGACATGGACATACCTGGGAAAGCCCATGATTGCTCTCGCAGCTGCATTCTGCACAATCTGAAGTTTCCGAACACTTTTCAAGGGTAGCCCCATGTAGAGAGCATTACAGTAGTCAAATCTCGAGGTGATGAGGGCGTGAGTGTTGCATTGCCATGCTAGCCAGCTGAATCCTTTAATTGAGAAAGAATTGATCTTGGCTTTTTTTATCTCCTTTTTAATAATAAAGCTCTGTTATCCAGAAGATTGTCCTTAAAGCACAGAATAGACGAATCTTAATCCACACCTGTCTGAATGCAACGTAAATGTGTTCTTTAATACAGGCATCGACTTTTCCGTGAACATTGTGTTTGTGTGCAAGGGAATTACATAAAAGATTTAAATATCCTCGGTAGAGATCTCTCAAAAACGATTATCATCGACAATTCACCACAAGCCTTTGCCTACCAGGTGAGTTTATTTCCTGTAAGTCATGTTTTTAGATTTCACCAGAATGCTAAATAAAGTCTCCTTCAAATCATCCCTCTGCATCTGTTGACTTTGGAGGCATTTCTAAATTGTTTTCTTGGCAGTAGTGTAGAAGCCCTCTAGTGATGCTTGCTTCCATTTATTTATTGATTGATTGATTGATTGATTGATTGATTGATTGGATTTGTATGCCGCCCCTCTCCGCAGACTCGGGGCGGCTAACAACAGTGATAAAAAACAACATGTAACAATCCAATTTAATAAAACAACTAAAAACCCTTATTATAAAAACCAAACATACACACAAACATACCATACATAACTTGTAATGGCCTAGGGGAAGGAATATCCTAACTCCCCCATGCCTGGCAACAAAGGTGGGTCTTGAGTAATTTGCGAAAGACAAGGAGGGTGGGGGCTGTTCTAATCTCTGGGGGGAGTTGATTCCAGAGGGCCGTGGCCGCCACAGAGAAGGCTCTTCCCCTGGGTCCCGCCAAGCGACATTCCACTCTGTGGGACCTAACTGGTCGCTGGGATTCGTGCAGCAGAAGGCGGTCCCTGAGATAATCTGGTCCGGTGCCGTGAAGGGCTTTATAGGTCATAACCAACACTTTGAATTGTGACCGGAAACTGATCGGCAACCAATGCAGACTGCGGAGTGTTGGTGTGACATGGGTGTATTTAGGAAAGCCCATGATAGCTCTCGCAGCTGCATTCTGCACGATCTGAAGTTTCCGAACACTTTTCAAAGGTAGCCCCTGACAGTCAGGCAACTTACCAATTTATTATGGTTGATCACACAGCAAGCCAGATGTTTAGATGGGAAGTAGTATGGACCTCCAATCTAATATAATAGAATTTGAAATCCTTGTAAATACAGGGTGTGTTCCAAAAGTAATGCAATTTAAAAAAAAAAAAAGTAATTTATTGAACAGATTTGCACAAACACTTAAAATTCTTCAAAGTATTATTATTATTGTTGTTGTTATTGTTATTATTATTTGTTAGATTTGTATGCCACAGCTCTCCGAAGACTCGGAACGGCTCACAACAAGCAATATACAGAGTAAAAATCCAATATTAAAAACAGTTTTTAAAACCCTTATAATAAAAAACAAGATGTAACTCTCTTAAAAAGGACAACTATGATATCCTAACTCAGAAAATAAGTAAGGAATTAGGTTCATGGTCAAGACTTCAGCTTTCTCTGACGGGCAGAATAGGGGTTATTAAAATAAATATTCTTCTGAAAATACTGTTTCTCTTCCAGACCATCCCAATTAAATTAAACAAAAAAAATTCATTAACTTAAATAGAATAATATATAAATTTATTTGGTTTGAAAGGAAAGCAAGAATAAAATTAATGTAAGACCACATGGAGCTTCGTCACTTTCCTTTCTAGCAACCATAGCACCTTAATTTACCTCCTCTTTTATATTTTTTTACTGATTTAGCTTTCAAACGGGATTCCTATAGAAAGCTGGTTCATGGATAAAAATGACAATGAACTTCTAAAGTTGATTCCTTTTCTGGAAAAACTTGTAGAACTGGTAAGTATCCTTTAAATATAATTTATCTTCTTAAATCTTCATCGATCAAAACAGCAGAGTTCGGGATACCAGGTTTTGACTCAGGAAACTCAGAAAATTTACTGAACAACTGACTCTCTTAGCAAACCTTATTTTACTGAAAGAGTAGTAGATCCTTGGAACAAACTTCCAGCAGACGTGGTTGGTAAATCCACAGTAACTGAATTTAAACATGCCTGGGATAAACATAGATCCATCCTAAGATAAAATACAGAAAATAATATAAGGGCAGACTAGATGGATCATGAGGTCTTTTTCTACCGTCAATCTTCTATGTTTCTATGTTTCTATTTCTTAGAAAGAAATGTTGAATTCAACTGTGGTTGCAAGTTGAGGACTATCTGTAACCGCCTGTCTATACTCAATGTATGAGTGCACATTTTAATCAGAATTATAAGCATGTAATGCCGCGTTTCCTAATGCAGCCTCACATAAGTATCTCCACAGAAAGACACTTGGGGCATGGAAGATGTCTGCAAGTGCTTCTAAGCCATTATGTGGAGTGAAATTACAGAGACCAAATAAAGCCATATTTCTTGACAAACCTGAGTTTGAATTTAATTAAACAATTAAAGCTGGTGCCAGTAGGACTAACTTCACTAAACAGAAGTTCCTTAAAAACTTGCAGACATTTCAGCAACCATAAGTTAGCATAAAATGTTTGTTTGTTTGTTCATTCGTTCATTCATTCATTCATTCATTTATTCATTCATTCATTCATTTATTTATTTATTGGATTTGTATGCCGCCCCTCTCCGTAGACTCGGGGCGGCTAACAACAGTGGTAAAAACAACACGCGACAATCCAATACTAAAACAGCTAAAAACCCTTATTTTAAAACCAATCATACATACAAATATACCATACATAAATTGTAGAAGCCTAGGGGGAAAGAATATCTCAGTTCCCCCATGCCTGACGACAGAGGTGGGTTTTAAGAAGCTTACGAAAGGCAAGAAGGGTGGGGGCTGTTCTAATCTCTGGGGGGAATTGGTTCCAGAGGGCCGGGGCCGCCACAGAGAAGGCTCTTCCCCTGGGTCCCGCCAGACGACATTGTTTAGTTGACGGGACCCAGAGAAAGCCCACTCTGTTTAAAATGTGGGATACAGATCTGAAATTGTTACGGGAGGGACATAATAGGAATTGTGGTTTGGGAAAAAAATGTAAGAGGATATTTCGGCACCCCTTGTCTTGCTTTCTTTGAATGTGGCGATTGGTTGGGGGGGGGAGGCCACGGGGTTTTCAAAGCTGTGGAGAGGAATTCAGACGGGATTCCATCCTTCCATGGGCTCTGAGCTCCTTTTCTTCTTTCTGTGCAACAAAGAGTAGTTTCTGAACATGCTCTTAATCCCAAGGGCTGTTGTCACTGTTGCGAGGGACGGAATATTAATTAGACCCAGCAGGCAGGAATTTATTTATTTATTTATTATCTATTATTTAGATTTGTATGCCGCCCCTCTCCGCAGACTCGGGGCGGCTCACAAGTGAAAAAACAATCTACAACAAATCTAAATTACTGTTTAAAAATATTTAAAAGACCCCATATTCTAAACACACATACATACAAACATACCATTCATAAATTGTATCTGCCCGGGGGAGATGTTTCAGTTCCCCTATGCCTGACGACAGAGGTGGGTCTTAAGGAGTTTACGAAAGGCAAGGAGAGTAGGGGCAGTTCTAATCTCCGGGGGGGAGTTGATTCCAGAGGGCCGGGCCCGCCACAGAGAAGGCTCTTCCCCTGGGGCCCGCCAACCGACATTGTTTAGTTGACGGGACCCGGAGAAGGCCCACTCTGTGGGACCTAATCGGTCGCTGGGATTCGTGCGGCAGCAGGCGGTCTCGGAGATATTCTGGTCCAGTGCCATGAAGGGCTTTAAAGGTCATAACCAACACTTTGAATTGTGACCGGAAGTTGATCGGCAACCAATGCAGACTGCAGAGTGTTGGTGAAACATGGGCATACCTAGGTAAGCCCATGACTGAATGAAAGTAAAACAAACTTTATTTAGTAAACAGAAAGTAAATTGTGCCAGGAGCGACACTTATAAAACAGCCGGAATATGGCTGCACACAGAAGAATACAGATAGGAATGCTTGCTAGGTAAGCAGACGGATGTGACTACGATATGATGTGTGGGAAATGATGTATGAGGGGGGGTGATCAGAGGGAAGGCACACATTAACTCTTTAACTACTGAATGTCTCTGTTGGCTGGCAATTCTCAGCGTCACAAGTTAGCTTGGCTGTAATACATGGAAGATGGTAACGTTTTGTTTTGTTCTCCCCGTCTCTAGAATGAAGATGTTCGACCTCACATCCGAGACAGATTTCGCTTGCATGACTTACTACCCCCTGATTAAACTCAGTCTTTGCTCAAAGAGCCGAAGGGAAAGAAAATGCAGGATCCTTTTTCTTTTTTGGACTAGAACAAAAACATTGCCATTACTGTTGAAATTTTTGCATTTTTGTACCCTCTCTCGCTTTTCTTATCTCTGGCGCCCGACAGTAATAAAAGGGTTACAGAAGAACTTTCTATATCGCCAAATGGAAAGACGTGCAGTATAGTAGGTAGGCTAGAACAGAAGAGTCTTTAGATCTAGTGCAACTCCAATGATTTTTAATGTACAGAACACCTGCCGTTTTTAAAGAATTCTGTTTCTGCCACCAGCAGTTTATCCTATAAAAAAAATACAGGATGTATGAAATCACAGAGATTGAAAATGGACTCTTGTTTTCTCTCTGTTTGGTGCTCTCTCTAAGTGGGTTTGTAGCCACTTTGTGTTACTTTTAAAATTCTCATTTCAACAGGAATGGCCAGTAATTTTTTTTTCCTGTTAAGGTTTACAACCTTTTTACATTTTTGATCTGTATTCAATTTTAGAATTTCATTATGCATTCCTTTTAGTTGAGGTGAACTTCATATTTTTTCTGGGAATAGCCAAGCTTTATTCATTTTTATTATTCGATTGAATGGCCATTTTCCTGCTTTATCTGCCCGCATACTGTATATTTGTTTTTAAAAATCACCTAGTTTTATTGTATGTATGTGTGATATATATGGGTATGTATGTATATGTATATATATATATATGTATATATATATATATTATACATATATATATATATATATATTATACACACACTCTTTCTCTATAATATTCTGTATTAGAAATCTTTTTTTAAAAAAAATCAAGAGACTGGCTAGATAAGAAATATAAGAATTACTAATATGCAGAATATTTAAACCATCGTGATGGCATGTACTTATGGACAGATGATTTCTTTGGTGCACCGCTCAGAGAGTGTGGTGCCTCAGTTTCCTGTCCGTAGGAGTCCTTGGGAATTTGCTTGGTGTGACGCAGCTCAGTACCTGCTGCACCAGGATCTCCACAAATGAGAATAGGAAGAGAAGTCAAGCCTTGCATGGTTGGCCTGCAGGTAGCGCCAATTTGAAACCTTGGTGTGGCTTCGTCTGTGCGCCACTGTCACCTTGCCTGCCCTGTGGTCCTGGACACTCCTTCGCTGCCAGCACAGCTGATATGCTATCATAGTGGTTTTCTATATTATATGGAAATAGTTTTCAAGCCTTGGTTCTCTAATGCAGGTTACACAAAGAGGCTGATATTTTTTTAATGGAGCATACTCTCCTTTTTTGGAGGCTTTTTATGGAAGGGAAAAATTTGTAGAAGTTAGTAAGCTTTGCCTCTAAACCCACATGGACACGCCACAGGCTTGGGCTGTTTTTATGTAAAGGATGTTGCAGAATGGCACTTTTTCTAAAGAGAAGTTTGATATTTTGTATGCTTGTTAAAGAAAGAACAGTATTGGAAATTAAAGGTGGACAACTGATAATTGAGAAGTATGTCAATTAATTTTTTATGTATATTACCTGTTTACTTGTACAATTTTATTGTACAAATTACACACAGCTTCATTTTTGAATGAGTCCTTAAAATAAGGAAAAATCTTTTTAGGAAAACATTTAATTTTTGTATTTTTTGATTTTCAAAGGCATGAATTATATCAACTTTTTCCAATGTATTAATGAAGATTTTAACTTTTCATCAGGTTGAGTGTTTTCTTACTATATTATCTGTTATATATGTAGCTAGCACATGTGTCACTGAACTGTTAAAAAGTTAGCATGTAGAGCAAGCCTGCTTTATGGGAAATCATTATTCATTTAGCACAGAATTATGGTGAATTTTCTGTGAAAAGAGAAAAAAAAAAGGCATTTGCTATCCAGAATGCTGACTTTTTTTTGTATTTAAAGAAAGGTATTTTGCTTGCGGGAAAATGCTACAGATTCATTTTAATGAGAATCTTTGAATTGTATTTATCTTTAGGGCATCTGGGCATCTTTACGCTGTTTTGTCTTAAATGTCTTTATTGAAATAAAATGTACATAATGTTACTATAATATATATATATATAAATATAAATATATATGCATACACACACACACATTATATATAATGTAAGTAAGCGTGTGTATGTGTGTTTTCCCAGAGGTGATCCCTGTAACCACTTTTTCCTGTTTTGCTAGTAACAGCTTTATTGATCCTTTTGATTTTGAAAATGTTCAGTGCTCTCAAATCTGAATTATCATCATTATGAGCACCTAGGAGTGTCCTTGACTCAAGATTATTTTTGATTTAAGAGAAGGTAGCTCTAGTAATAATGAGTCCAAGCTGCTCCTCTGAGGCTTCCAATGATGATAGTCACAACTGTTTGCCAGTCATCTCCAGGAGGTAGCTTGGGCCCACGGAGTGGCCAAGGGGCTCCGGGTTCGTGTAGAAAGCCACCCCATTGATCTTCCCCAGGTTCAAAACACAATGGTGAAGAGAAGAACTATCTCCTGAGGAACAGCGGATGCCGGCTGTGGGGAACTTTGGGGGGAGAGGAGACCGAGTGCGTGATTTTCTTATTACGATAGTTTGCTATGCTGCATTCAGAGATTATTTTCTGCAAATCCATAACAAGTAAATTGAACAGCAGTCCTTGCCTTGGAACAATACAACGGACATTTCTCTGTTATTTCAAGGGAATTGTACAGCATCTTTTTAGAGTAACTTTTTAAAGCAAATGTGCGTTTTCATGAACAAAATTAATAAACCCGCTGCTTTTTGTTAAGGTGGAATATTGAAATAACACCGATCCTTGAAGAGGAGGGGGGGAAAAGGAATGTGAGGTTTTAGTCTAAAATGATTGGTAATGTAGGTAACTTAATCCTATAGCAGGCTGCTCTGTAAATACTTATTAAAGTATCATTTTGTAATTTGGTGCAAGTCTGGTTTTTAATGTTCAGTAGAAATGTAAAATTGTTTGATAAATTAACGGCTCAGTCTTGAAGTAGAAGAATACTGGCCAAGTGTGATTGTGTTCGTACGCCCTCAGTATAAATGCAAGCCTATTTAGGCTTATACTGAAGTACAGTGTATAATTATTATATTATAATTTGGCGTATGTATACACTAAAGAAGAACCACTTCAGCCGGGGGGTGGGTGGGTCTCCAATCTGGGCAACTTTTAAGACTTGTGGACTTCAACTCCCAGAGTCCCTCAGCCAGCAAAGCTTGATGGGAGT
Source organism: Erythrolamprus reginae (assembly GCF_031021105.1). Classification (NCBI taxonomy): domain Eukaryota; kingdom Metazoa; phylum Chordata; class Lepidosauria; order Squamata; family Dipsadidae; genus Erythrolamprus; species Erythrolamprus reginae. The sequence continues at coordinate 14,123,615 of NC_091959.1, read as the reverse complement.
TGAAGTCCACAAGTCTTAAAAAGTTGCCAAAATGACATTCTAGACAAGTTTTTTCTCCGAACGCCATCACTACTAAACAAATAATTCCCTCAACACTGTCAGACTTCTCATCATTCCTATCATCCTTTTCCTCCCACTTAGGACTGTATGACTAACTTGTTGCTTGTATCCTGAGATTTTTTAATTAATATTGTTTCTTCATTGCTTATTTGACCCCTATGGCAATCATTAAGTGGTGCACCTCATGTTTCTTGACAAATGCATCTTTTTCTTTTATGTACGCTGAGAGCATATGCACCAAGACAAATTCCTTGTGTGTTCAATCACACTTGGCCAATAAAATTCTATTTTATTCAAACGACTCGGGGTCTCAAGAAGCGGGCCGCCCTCCTGGTTCGCGCGGAAGGCAGCCCGGCCGCCTCGCGCCCACGCGCGCGCACACCATTCGTCTGATATAGGGGCAGGCCAAGTCGGCTCTTCTATGACATGTGGACTTCAACTCCCAGAATTCCTGAGCTAGCATGTTAGGAGGCCCAGGAATTCTGGGAGTTGAAGTCCACAAGTCAGAAGTCTGGTGGGTGGAGCGATGTGACGGGTGCCCCCCCACCTTCAGGAAGCTCCCGCCTCTTCCGGGGACGCCGGCGGAAGCAGGAAGCGGGTCGGGGGGGCGGGGCGGAAGTCCCGTCGTGCCTCGCGCGGCACCTCCTGCCTGCTGGCTTGGGCGAGCCGCGAGCGAGAGGGCGGCGGGCAAGATGGCGGCCGAGGCGGACTCCTGGGGTAGGTCTGGCGCCGCCGCCGTCCCCTCTTCCCCTCCTTCTCCCTCCGGCCGGGCCTGGCCTCCGCTCACCCTTTCTCTGTCTCCGCAGACGCGGACACCTTCGAGGCGCCGGACCCGCTGGCCGGCTGCTTGGGGCCCACTCCCGCCGTGGTGACCAGGGACCGCTGGGCCGGCGAGGACGAGGAAGACGACGTCAAGGTGGCCGGGAGGGGGGCGGGCCTGGGTGGCGGCGGCGGCGGGGCTCCCGGGGCCTTTCCCCGGTGCATGGCGGGAGGCGGGCGGTCGAGCAGGCGGAGGCCTCCCGGCGGCTGACCGGCGCTTCTGCTTTGCCCCGGCCAGGACAACTGGGACGATGAGGAGGAGGAGCAGCAGCAGCAGGAGGAGGAGGAGGACGGCAAGGAAGCCGAGGCCAAGCCAGGTGAGCGCCCGGGCGGAGGGTCCCCGCGCTTGAGAGCCCCGCGCGGCTTCGCTAACCTTGTGCCTCCTCCCCCTCCGCAGAAGCCAAAGTTTCCGACAAGAAGAAAGTAGCTGAGAAAATCAAGGAGCGGGAGAAGCAGCAGCGGAAGAAGCAAGAGGAGGTGATGAAAAGGGTGAGTGAGGGTCTAGGGACGGGATGGGCCCAGAGGGGGGCCGCTGTGGTGGAACGATGACGTGTGCTCGCCCCCGGGGCTTTGAATGCTAGCGGAGTCCAGCAGAAGTCTGCTACTGCACCTGGGCAGGTAGCAGAATCACACGCTGAGAGGCAGATGCTAGCTGAGTGCAGCGCAATTCTGCTCAGGCGCACATGCGATTTGCGCTGGACAGAGCTACAGGGGGCAAGCATACGTCACCATTCCACCTTAGCAGCCCACCTTGGTATGAACGGGACGAGGAAGGCCCTGCTGCAGGCACAGGCGGTTGCATTTCTGCTTTGTCTCCCTTTTGAAGTTAGAGGAGTCGGAAGACTCGAAAGAACTGACGCCAGAAGAGCAGTTAGCAGACAAGCTCCGGTTGCAGAAATTGCAAGAAGAGGCAGACCTGGAATTAGTAAAAGAAACCTTCGGTGGTGAGTGTGAAGGCTGGGCTGGCGGTCGCTTCCCTTGAGTTGGCACATGTATGACTTGCTACTGAAAAGACGGCTGCCCGCAGCTCTCTAACCAAAGGGGGGTCTCATAATCCAGTGTTTCCAACCATGGCAACTTGAAGATATTTGGACTTCAACTCCCAGAATTCCTCAGCCAGCGAATGCTGACTGGGGAATTCTGGGAGTTGAAGTCCAAATATCTTCAAGTTGCCAAGGTTGGGAAACACTGTCATAATCCAAAGCTCCTTTAGGTCCTCAATCATTTTTAAGAATGTCAAGCGGCCCCCAGACTAACCTTTTTTGAGAATGTTTCTTTTCTTTCAGTGTGTTGTCAGCGAATTATTGTATGTGCTTCAGCAGCCCTTTCTGTACTTTGCTCCCTTCTTACAGGTGTAAATAACGTATGCGGAATAGATAGTATGAATCCATCCTCAAAAGATGATTTTACGGAATTTGAGAAATTGTTAAAAGAAAAAATAACACAGTATGAGAAATCCCTATATTATACTGGATTTTTGGAAACATTAGTTCGAGATATATGCATTTCATGTAAGTACACATTGAAATACATTGTTTGCACCCGCCTTAGTTTGTAAATAAAGAACATACTAGAACAATTCTCCAGTGAAATAGACTAGGCTAATGGGATTGAATTTCTTATTTATTAACTCAATCTAGAAAAGGTTTTGTAATGTCTTTTATGTTCTATTTTAATGCTGCTGCCAAGATAGTAGAACATTTCTTCCGCAACCAGCTTATCTGATTTTATCTTATAAGAAAAGCACCTGTGTGATTCCCAACATGTTCTGCATTTTTTTCAGAAATATCTCTATATACATTACCTCCTTAATTCAGGATCATTTGAAAAGAAATATGTTTTCCTAAACGTATTTAATATTTCTGTCCATTTGGCTTGCTTACAATTTCAAAGCTTTAGCCAACTATTTATTCTTCCATAAAGATGCAACCATACCACTTCTAATAACTTGTGTTAAAAATTTTTGTAGTATAAAATTCACTGAAGAAAGTCTTATCCAATTTAATATATACTTTTAAGAACTTTTTTAAATAAATAAACCTTAGGATTTAACTGTATCTGATAAGTCAGAATTGCCTTATTAAATATTGCTTTTCTTTGGGAAACCAGGGATGCTGGTAGCCCTCCCTTTTTTTAACGTCTTAGCCAGTGTTGACTTTATTACAAAACAATTGAACCAATTAACTATTGGTACCTCATATGGACATTCATACAAAATATTCACTTCTCTTTGATGCTTTATAGGCTACAGTAATGTCAGGTTGGTAGCAAATGTTAAAGGTGTTATAGACAGCTTTACTTCTCAAATATTTGCATCAAGTCTTTTGGATAATTTTAAATATTACGAAAAGCAGTGGGAACAGGAGGCATACTTGCCTTCTGTCTACTCAGTTAAATGAATATTTATTTTAGAACTTAATATTTTGCAATGCACGATCTCTTCGTTTGAGAAGAAAGCTGGCAAGGAGAGCATTTTGTCCTCTTTTTTTGGTTTTGGGCAGGAGCCCCAGGGGCAGATGTGGGTGAGATGTCATTGAGGGTTTCCAGGGGGAGAGGGGGCTGTCTGGCCTCAGAAGCCTGTGGAGTTACAGTCCAGGCCATTGGAGGAGGATGGCCTGATGGAAGGGAGGGGGGGCTTTTGAGTAAAGGCTCATTTCAAACACTCTATAGCAGGGGTCTCCAACCTTAGCTAAGACTCGCGGACTTCAACTCTCAGAGTTCCTCGACTGAGGAACTCTGGGAGTTGAAGTCCAAAGTCTTAAAGTCGCTAAGGTTGGAGACCCCTGCTCTATAGGTTGCTATGACATTTTGAACAAATCACTGGACTCTACAGAGGTCATCTTTGGTATGCCGGATAAAACATTCAGGGAAAAAAATCTAACAATTTTTAAAATTATTGCTCAAATGTGGAAATTTTTTTTCTATGAGCAACATAGCTAACCTTGGTTTTCAGTGAAGGAAGGTAGGCTACTCATAGGAGAGCCAGGCACTGGTTGGACCTGGTTCTGTGTTTGAGGTCATAACCCGAAAAATGACTTTCCCTACATATGTGATGTCCAGTGTTTCCCAACCTTTTTTGAGCCGCGGCACATTATTCACATTTACAAAATCCTGGGGAACATTTGGGGGGGGGGGGGGGGTAAAAAAAGTTTGGACAAAAAAATCTCTTCCTCCCTTTTGCTCTATTTCTCTTTCTCTCACTCCCTTCTTTTCTTTCCCCCTCTCTCTCCATCCCTCTTTGTTTCTCCATTCCTTCCTCTCTTTTTTGCTCTCCTTCTCTCTCTCCCTCCCTGTCTTTCCCTCACCCTCCTTCCCCCCTTTCTCTCTCTTGCTCTTTTTCTCTCTCCCTCTCTTGCTATCTTTCTTCTTTTGCTTTCTCTCTCCCCTCTCTCCCTTTCTTGCTTTCTCTCTTTCTCTTTTTTGCTTTCTCTTTCTGCCCCCCCCTCCCTCTCTTTCTCTCTCCCTCTCTTGCTATCTTTCTCTCTCTTGCTTTCTCTCTCTTTCTCGTACACCACGCTGCAGTAACGGCATTGGGCAGTAGCCATTGGGCGGCGGCAGGGTGGTCAGCCATGAGGCACCGACTGCGGCGGCTGGACGTGCTGCTAGCCGCCGTACATGCTGGCGTTGCACTGGGCATGGGCATGGGGCTGGAGCCTTCATCACGGCCCAGCCAGCAGGCAAGTGCCAGCCATGCAATTCCAGCATGTCCAGTCACCGCCGTCAGTGCCTCCGTTCCGGAGCTCTGCCTCACAGCTGCCCACCCTGCCGCCGCCCCACGGCTACTGGCCCTCCCGCGGCTACCGCCCTCCCGCTGCTGCCGCCCTCCCACCAAGCCCCAAAGCTCACCTGCTGCCGCCGCCAGGGAAGCTCCAGCCGGGTGGGGCGCTGCAGCTGCCAGAAAACTTGGAAGGCGCAAAAAAGGAAGCTCAGCTTCCGGTCTCACAACTTTTTGCTCTTCGCAGTCTCAGCAAAAAGTTGCAAGACCAGAAGCTGAGCTTCTTTCTTCGTGGCACACCTGACCATGTCCGGTTGGGAAACACTGCTTTTGGCTACCCATAAATTGCCAGCTTATCTGCATTTTCCCAGGTACTCCAGACATTTTCTCGTAATGTAAAATTCCTTTGACCCCCTCACCTCTTCTTTTGGGGGCAGAAAAAACAAGCTGTAAATAACCCCTCCCTCCCTTGTTCCTCCTTTAGTGGAAGTCGATGACTTGAAAAAGATCACCAACTCCTTGACAGTGCTATGCAGTGAGAAACAGAAGCAGGAGAAGGTGGGTTTGCAGGGAGGCTCTTCCAAGCTTTGGCAGCCACTGTAATATTCTGCTTGACCTGGGGGATGTGAGGGGGGGGGATCAGTGGCATGTGTGGGAAGGCACCTGGCAGCTCATGGAGCTTCCTTCTACTGGCTCCACTAAAACATCTGCTCCTTCTAGGCCCGTGATGGCAAACCTATGACCACATCTGAGAGCATGCAAGGCCTTGCCCTGTGTCAGTTCATTTCTGAACTTCTGGTTGGGCCCGTTTTTCGTCATTCCCAGGCTCCAGAGGCTTCCCTGAAGCCTGGGGAAGGCGAAGACAACCCTCACCCTGCTCTCTGGAATAATAATAATTTATTAGATTTGTATGCCGCCCCTCTCCGAGGACTTGGGGCAGATCACAACAAGACAATACACAATATACAAATTTAATAGTTAAAAACAATTGTAAAAAGCCTTATAAAATAGTCATACAGCTCAAACAGACCATACATATATTATAATAGCTAAGGGGTACAGTGTTCCCTCGATTTTCGCGGGTTCGAACTTCGCAGAAAGTATACCACGGTTTTTCAAAAATATTAATTAAAAAATACTTCGCGGGTTTTTTCCCTATACCACGGTTTTTCCCACCTGATGATGTCATATGTCGTCGCCAAACTTTCGTCTGCCTTTAATAAATATTTTTTTAAAATAAACTTTAATAAACATGGTGAGTAATAATCTGAATGGTTGCTAAGGGAATGGAAAATTGCAATTTAGGGGTTTAAAGTGTTAAGGGAAGGCTTGTGATACTGTTCATAGCCGCATCTCTACTTCGCGGAAATTCGACTTTCGCAGGCGGCCTCGGAATGCATCCCCCGCGAAAAGCGAGGGAACACTGTATTATAATAGCTAAGGGGTATATTAATTTCCCCATTCCTGGCGACATAGATGAGTTTTCAGAAGTTTACAAAAGGCAAGGAAGGTGGGGGCGGTCCTAATCTCTGGGGGGGGGGGACTTGGTTCCAGAGGGCTGGGGCTACCACACAGAAGACTCTTCCCCTGGGCCCTGCCAGACATTGCTTAGTCAACGGGACCCGGAGAAGGCCAACTCTGTGGGACCTAATCGGCTGCTGGGATTCGTGCGGCAGAAGGCGGTCCCGGAGGTATTCTGGTCCGATGCCATGTAGGGCTTTAAACTATTGCTGAACATTAGCTGGAATCTGTGTTTTGCGCTCTGGAGGCATCAGTGAACTCTGTGCGCATGTGTAAGGGGCCAGTGTGGGGGGGCTTGTGCGCACATGCACGGGGGAGGGCATTGCATTATGGGTGTGGACATGCACATGTGCTATGGCGCAGCTACAGAGGCGGGGCTGCTAAGGTGGAGCAGTGAGGTGTGCTCACCCCTGTGGCTCAGTGCTAGCGGAGTCCAGCGAAATTCTGCTACTGCACCTGGACGCCCCTACGTGTCCGTGCATGATTTCATTACCTGCCCAGAATTACTCTGGTCTCTGCTAGCACTCAGAGCCATGGGGGCGAGCACACCTCACCGCTCCACCTTAGCAGCCCACCTCTGCGCGCATCCTTTTGGCACCTGAGCAATAAAACAGTTTGCCATCACTGTTCTAGGCTTTCTACAGCTTAAGAAGAACCGTTTTGTCTTATTCTGGCAAGCTGGTTAGTTGCTTTACACAGCAGTCTAAACCACTGTTTCCCAACCTTGGCAACCTGAAGATATCTGGACTTCAACTCCCAGAATTCCCCAGCCAGCATTCGCTTTTATTATTTTGATTTTATTATTTTGATTAAAGTTTAAATCAGTGTTTCCCAACCTTGGCAACTTGAAGATATCTGGACTTCAACTCCCAGAATTCCCCAGCCAGCATTCGCTTTTATTATTTTGATTTTATTATTTTGATTAAAGTTTAAATCAGTGTTTCCCAACCTTGGCAACTTGAAGATATCTGGACTTCAATTCTGGGAGTTGAAGTCCAAATACCTTCAAGTTGCCAAGGTTGGGAAACACTGGCCTAAACATTCTCCAGGGTCCTGATAATTGCTACCTGGATTTCAGCTTTCATCAGCCCTCGGTTTTCATGGGTTGGTGGGTGGGGGAACTAGCCGAGTGGTTTGTACGGGAACCGATGCTGGTTTTCCCTTTTCCAGCCCAGGACTGGCGAGGTCTAGTTACGTTCTTAAACCTGAGCGGTTCCTTTTTTTCTTTCCAGCAAAACAAAGCCAAAAAGAAGAAGAAAGGCGTGGTGCCCGGCGGAGGTCTAAAAGCAACGATGAAAGATGACCTGGAAGACTACGGAGGCTACGACGGCGGCTACGTACAAGACTTTGAAGACTTCATGTGACCCGTTCCTTCCGCCTGTTGGTTTGCCCAAACTCCCCTAACTGTAGCACAACTCCTTTCCTTTCAATTCTGCCAAATGCAAATCAGAAAGCGCAGTATCTTTGTGCTGTTGGTTACCCTGTCACAACCTGACACATTGGAATTTCCTGTCTCGGTGCCGCGGGAATAAAATTATGAAGCTCAATTTTTTTATTCAATGATAAGAGAAATAACGGGATATCGAAAAGGTGTGTCTTCATGGCAGCGAAGCAGCACTCAATTGGACATTAATTTTGACCTGGCCGAAGTCGTATTATTACCAGCAGAGTTAGTAATAACAATCTTTTAACTCTTACCTTTTTTTTACAAGAAACTACCCAGAAAGCAAAGGCGGTTTTGCAGCAAATGCATGGGTTTGCAGTAGTATTAAAATGGCTTTTCTATTAGAATTTGGTTTTTCAGTGGCTTGAGGGACGTAGCTATAAATTTCCCTGGCTTCCATGGTTGAAAAAGGGGCAAAGGGGCCGTTTTTCTTGCCCTGGGAGGGGGAAGGACCTACTCAGTTTCTTGTCACCCGGTTCGGTGGCTCTCACAAGACTGCGGGTTTTTTTTTTCATGTATCGGAATCCTGCTTAGCAAACTGCAACAGTTACAATAGTTGGGCAAATTGTTATGTTCAGAATTATGACATCTGCAAATGTTTTATAAAAGCAACTAATTTAATAAAATCACTATTGTGAGGACTGAGATCTTTGGTCGGCTTGTAGTTTTTCCCATGGGCAATAAAAATTGCCGACAAAGGACCAAATTGCCAAGGGAAGCGGCCGTTCTTCTCTCAAGCCACTCAAGTGACCGCGTGGATTGTCTGGTTCTGGCAATGAAAAGAAGTCTTGAGGCTGCCTTCTATTAATAGCCAGTGACTGGGAAGATTCCTCCAAAAAACAGGTAATTTTTCAAGATATGAGCCAATCCAATTATGGCTCCTCTCTCTAAACATGCAAGTGGCTAAACTGTATTATCTTTAAGGACAGGACAATAATCAGTCAGTGGTCACTGGCATGGCTTCCAAACTCAATCCCAATAGTTCTGGAGGAAGGAATAAAAGCAACGGAGAAGCCTCCTCTACTGCCATGCTTCCCAAGGCAGAACATCTAACTAGCCTTGGCTACTAGACCGACGCTTGGCCTCCTCCCAGTATCTGAAGTGTCCAGTTTTCCCCTCTCCCCAAATTAACAGACCACCAGCATTTTCTGGTTCTTTGAGCCCGACGCATCTTTGCACACAACTACCAGCGCAAGGTGGACCTGCCCACCTTTGCAAGTTCCTGAGAAAGTGACACATACAGCTACAATGCTTCAACTCAAAGATCCAAAATAGGTCCAAAAATAGATCTGAAAAAGCTACTTGTCTTCTGGAATAGAAGGAAAAATAATTCAGAGATGGGTCAAAATCAGATAGGGTTTGCTCTCTGGCCATTTAAAACTATCTCTAAGCTTCAGCTGAAGAAGTTGGTCTTCAATGTGAAGTTTGTTTATATCCATTGGCAGCTGCGTTTCAGTCCTGACTGCAGAACTTAAATGGATTTGACCCCCTGAGTCCCATTTGAAAAACAGCATTCAGGGTAAAAATTTTCCTCTGAATGAAAATGTAATTCTCTTTTTCCCCCTGGCTTGTCTGAAGTTTGTACTTCTACTTTGCCCAGGATGAGCTAATTGGCCAGCAAATCGCTGAGACAGCAGCCTGTTTGGGCGTCACTCAAGAGCGTATTTACCACATCGTAGAACTGGTTGTCGTAAGCGAGCTTGTAATAGACGTAAATGTCCTCGCAGTAGGTCAAGAGCTTCTTCAGGTTTCTTATAGCGGACTCGGTTGCTGCGTGCTGCTTGAACCTGAAAGAGAAGGGCTGCCAGTTAACGGAGGGGGACCCCTCCCCTCCAGAGGTGGACTGCTAAGGTGGGAGGGGGACACGTGCTCACCCTGCATTGGTTGCCGATCAGTTTCCGGTCACAATTCAAAGTGTTGGTTATGACCTATAAAGCCCTTCGTGGCACCAGACCAGAATATCTCCGGGACCGCCTCCTGTCGCACGAATCCCAGCGACCGGTTAGGTCCCACAGAGTCGGCCTTCTCCGGGTCCCGTTGACTAAACAATGTCATTTGGCGGGACCCAGGAGAAGAGCCTTCTCTGTGGCGGCCCCGACCCTCTGGAACCAGCTCCCCCCCAGATATCAGAGTTGCCCCCACCCTCCTTGCCTTTCGCAAGCTCCTTAAAACCCACCTCTGTCGTCAGGCATGGGGGAATTGAAATTTTTTTCTCCCTTCCCCCTAGGCTTATAGAATTTATACATGGTATGTTTGTTGGTATGATTGGTCTCTTAAATTGGGGTTTTTTAGATTACTTTTTAATATTAGATTTGTTATATTGTTTTTTATTGTTAGCCGCCCCGAGTCTTTGGAGAGGGGCGGCATACAAATCTAAATAAACTAAAGTAAACCCCCGTGGCTCTGAGTGCTAGTGGAGTCCACTGCAATCACATTACTGCACCTGGGCAGGTAACGAAATCGTGCATGGACACCATGGGTGCCCCTGCAATTCTACGTGCAATTTCGCTACCTGTCCAGGTGCAGTAGCAGAATTGCGCTGGACTCCGCTAGCGCTCAGCCACAGGCGCCTCTGTATCCGTGCGCGATTTCGCTACCTGCCCAAGTGCAGTAGCAGAATTGTGCTGGACTCCGCTAGCACTCGGAACCACGGGGGCGAGGACCCGTCACCGTCCCACCTTAGCAGCCCACCTCCCCCAAGCTCCAAAAGAGGGAAAGGCAGACGCCACACACCACCTTCCCAGCTGGCACGGAATAGGCCAAACCAGGTTAGTGGGGTGGGGTGGGGTGCAGATAAGACTCACTTGTGGGCGATCTCCTCAAAGGTGCCAGTCCTGAGCAGCCCCTGCTGCTTGTGCTCCTCCAGGTAGTTGAAGTCACCCTTCAGGACCACCTGCTGATAGAGCACCTCTGACCAGTCCGGAGTGAAGTCGTACGCCTCAGCCACCACAGCTGCCTGGAGAAAGGGAAGGCATCTGTTGTGGTTAGCTCTGGCCCAGCTCCTGCCCCAAGGAATGTGCGGGTGGATGTGGGGGAAACATTCACATGCCGCAGGCCTGTTTTGCTCCCGATGGAATCTGCCAACGAAGCCTCCTCTGACCAAGGAAGCGTGAGTGGCAGGGAAGAGGAGGAGGAGATCAATCATCTGCATCATCCTTGGATTCTGAACAAGAATTAATGACACATCCATGCATGCGTAGAGTGATGCATAGGAGACAACAACTGAAGGATTATTACAAGAGAAAATGAGGCCACCTGTGGTTGGGTGGGGCTGCTGTAATTAGTGCTACAGATAAAAAGAACAGCGTGCTGGTTTAGCCTTGTGGCAGTTTATCTGATTCATTGTTTCGTCAAGATCGTGGGTTTTGTGCTGTTCATGATTGTGTGTGGACACTCTGGACTTTAGAATTGGACTCAATTTCCCAGTTATTGGGTGAGCAATTGGGTTGCATTTAACCTGTGCCTTGTGTGTACCAGAAAATCCTCCTCCTTGTGTGTACCAGAAAATCCTATCTTCAAGTTGCCAGGTTATCTCCGGGACCGCCTTCTGCCGCACGAATCCCAGCGACCAATTAGGTCCCACAGAGTTGGCCTCCTCCAGGTCCCGTCAACTAAACAATGTCCTTTGGCGGGACCCAGGGGGAGAGCCTTCTCTGTGGTGGCCCCGGCCCTCTGGAACCAACTCCCCCCAGAGATTAGAATAGCTCCCACCCTTCTTGCCTTTCGCAAGCTTCTTAAAACCCACCTGTGTTGTCAGGCTTGGGGGAATTAAGATATTCTTTCCCCCTTGGCTTCCACAATTTATGTATGGTACGTTGTATGTATGATTGGTTTTTAAAATAAGGGCTTTTAGTTTTTCAGTATTGGATTGTCGCACATTGTTTTTATTACTGTTGTTAGCCGCCCCGAGTCTGCGGAGAGGGGCGGCATACAAATCCAATAAAATGAAATGAAACACTGGTCTAAAGAATGTTGATTAGGTCAAGTTTGGTGCCTTTCCCAGACATTATGTTTTTTAAAAGAAAAAAATACTCCTTTGTTCCTGGGTGGTTTTAAAAACCTGATTTTTGTTATGTGTGCTTATCTCAATAAAGAGTTGAGGCTTAAGGAAAAGCAGGAAGCCTCTTCAAGCGTCAGAGCTGATCCTGGAGCAGAAAACGGCAGCAATGGAAGGAAGCAAAGAAGCCAAAGAGCTTCGGCTACTGATAGTCCTCAAGTTACGACACACAGAAAGTACTTACAACCTCATCCCAAAGTTAGCGTGTTGCAGCCTCTCTACGGTCATTGCTCTTTGTGACCGGACCTGGGACTGACCAAAGGGAAGCAATGCACCCCACTCTACTTATTCTCTCCCACCCCACATGCCCCCCAGGCAACGAGCCTCCTTTGCTTGCCCATCGGTTCCACGCCCTCCTCCACCACCACCACCGTGCCCCAATTATTGCTCATTTACCTTTCAGAGATTGCCAGAACTGAGGTTTGTTTATTGTTGTTAAAGATGTTTGTGCATTGTTTATTGTTGTGAGCCGCCCCGAGTCTTTGGAGAGGGGCGGCATACAAATCTAATAAACTATTATTATTTTGTTGTGGTTAGCTCTGGCCCAGCTCCTGCCCCAAGGACTGTGGATGTGGGGGAAACATCCACATGCTGCAGGCCTGTTTTGCCCCCAGTGGAATCTGCTGATGAAGGCTCCTCTGACCAAGAAGACATGAGTGACAGGGAGGAGGAGAGTGTGGCAGACAGCTCAGAAGGAGATCAATTATCTAGCTCCTCCTTGGATTCAGAACAAGAGTTAATGATACAGCCACGCATGCGGAGAGCGATACATAGGCAACAACAACTGAGAGATTATTATCAAAGAAAATGAGGCCACCTGTGGTTGGGTGGGGCTATGGTAATTAGTGAGGCTGCTATAAAGAGCAGCCTGTGGGTTTGGCCATTGTGGAGGATTATCTGATCGTTGTGTTTCATGACTGCTTTACTGACTTTGACCTTTTGTGTGCTGATTTTTCCCCGCTTTGAAACTAAACCAGAGCAAAGTGTGTTTCACTTTGTGAAAGAAGGACTGTGAATTGCCTCACAGCTGCAAGCTAAGTATCACAGAACTGACAAGGGACTTGTACAAATTACCAGTTTGTTTGGAGACCAGTGCTCTTTGCTATACCAAAAGAGGGCTTAGGTTAAGTGAATTTTCATTATAAAGAACATTGTTTTGAATTTTCAAAGGTGTGTGTGTCTGAAATTTGTACCTGTGAATTTTTGGGAGGAGTCCAGCAGAGAGCCCGACAGAACATATTCCTTGCTGTCTTCCCCACTCCCTTTGCTTGGTGGTAAGCTTGCAAATGATGACCACGTCATTTGGGTGCTCAGACACACCAAATGACTTGGCGACCTGTCTATCTTGGTATACACCATCAAGGGACCTATGTTCGGCAGGGAAGGGTCAGTTGACTGTTTCGCAGACATGCACAGCAACATCAAAATTGCAGGGCCTTTCAAGTTCTGGCCCCATGTCTGTGGAACAGTCTTCCGTTAGAGCTTCGGGTAGAGAATTTTCTCTGCTTCCACAGGCATTAAAAAAAACATTCCTCTTTGATTCGGCAGATTGAAATAGCCTTGTTCTGGGGATCAGCAAGAGGGGAAGACATTGGAGAGGTTGGTTTTTAACAAGATTTATGGCTTTATTAGTTGTGTTTTAGCTGTGTGTGTATTGTTTACTGTCTGCATTTACTAGTTGTATATGGCTTGCTGTTAATGCCCTTTGTTAAAAGGGCATTATAAATAGATTTTTAAAAATTATCATCTATCTATCTATCTATCTATCTATCTATCTATCTATCTATCTATCATCCATCCATCTATCCATCTATCTATCTATCTATCTATCTAGTGTTGGTTATCACCTATAAAGCCCTACATGGCACTGGGCCAGAATATCTCAGGGACCGCCTTCTGCCGCATGAATCCCAGCGACTGATTAGGTTCCACAGAGTTGGCCTTCTCCAGGTCCCTTCGACAAAACAATGTTGTCTGGCGGGACCAAGGGGAAGAGCCTTCTCTGTGGCGGCCCCAACCCTCTGGAATCAACTCCACCCTGGAGATTAGAACTGCCCCCACCCTCCTTGCCTTTTGCAAACTCCTAAAAACCCACCTATGTCACCGGGCATGGGGAAGTTGACATGCTCCTTAGCTACTACGATTTATGTATGGTTCGCTTGGATTGTACAATTAATTTTTTATGATAAGGGTTTTATTCTGTTTTTAATATTGGATTTGTACATTGTGTATTATGTTGTGAGCCGCCCCGAATCTTCGGAGAGGGGCGATGTACAAATCTAATAAATTATTATTATTATTATTATTATAATTATTATTTATTATTATTACTGTTATTATTTTATTATTTATTATCACGTGATCTCAGGATGCTGCCTCGTGCCCAAATCCTAATCACATGGCGGTGAGAATGCTGCGGTAGCCTGAACTTCCAAGAACTGGGTGCAAGGACCACTGGTTCAACACTGATGCAATTTGAAGTGGCAAGAGGCTTGTTTTGTATTTGTTTTCATTCCATTTCATTCATTGATGTCGCATTTTGGAATCATAACACCCCCACCCCCCCATAGAAGAATACTAGGAAAGGGAGCCTCTCCTTGCGTCTCCCCTCTCGGATCTTTGCAGACGAAGCCAACCCCCTTGTCGGGCGAGTGAAGGCCCTTCTCACCTGGTAGAACCTGGGCAGGGCGAGGATGCAGGGCAGCAAGTTCTTGCGCCTCAGGTTGATCAGCTGGGTTTTGTGCTGGGTGGTCAGGAAGTGGAGCTGCAGCGTGATGAGCCTGGTCAGCCTCTTGCAGCGCAAGGACTGGCACACGCAGAAGTCCTGTAGGCCGGAGCAGAGGGGGCATCAGGCAGAACCCCAGAAGCAACCCCCTGCCCTGCCCGTTTCGCCACACCCCAAACTCAGGAGGGAGGCGTCGCCATCCAACCTTGGGCTCCATAAACATAGAAACATAGAAGATTGACTGGTCCATCTAGTCTGCCCTTATACTATTTCCTGCATTTTATCTTAGGATGGATCTATGTTTATCTCAGGCATGTTTCAATTCAGTTCCTGTGGATTGACCAACCACGTCTGCTGGAAGTTTGTTCCAAGCATCTAGTATGCTTTCGGTAAAATAATATTTTCTCACCTTGCTTCTGATCTTTCCCCCAACTGACCTCAGATTGTGGCCCCTTGTTCTTGTGTTCACTTTCCTATTAAAAACACTTCCCTCCTGAACCTTATTTAACCCTTTAAGGTATTTAAATGTTTGACCCACCTCGGAATGATGGAAGGCTGAGTCAACCTTGAGCAGGTGATGAGATTTGAACCGCTGACCTATAGATCTAAAGTCAACCTCAGGGGCCTTGCAGTACAGCATTCTACCTGCTGCGCCACCCCAGCTCTATATATTTAGCAGCCCACCTCTGGCCAGGCACTTCCTTAGTCTCCATCTCACCTTGGAGTAGCTCTCGGCAGCATCCAGGAAGAGGGTGAGGGCTTTCATCAGGAGCTTCTTCAAGCTTGGCACATCCTGGAGGCTCTCCTCTGGAAGGAAGAGAGCAGACGATAGCCAGGGCCATTGTGGACATCCCACCCAGGATTGTGGGATAAAGTTCAGGCAGAGGGGAGCGAGGTGGCAGCAAGTGACCCAAAATGGAACCAGAGGCATTTCAGAATACCCCCGGGACCGCCTTCTGCCGCACGAATCCCAGCGACCGATTAGGTCCCACAGAGTTGGCCTTCTCTGGGTCCCGTTGACAAAACAATGTCGTCTGGCAGGGCCCAGGAGAAGAGCCTTCTCTGTGGCGGCCCCGGCCCTCTGATATCAACTCCCCCCGGAGATTAGGACTGCCCCCACCCTCCTTGCCTTTCGCAAACTCTTGAAAACACATCTATGTCCCCAGGCATGGGGAAATTGATATACCCCTAGCTGCTCCGATTTGTGTATGGTTTGTCTGGACTGTATGATTTGCCTTGCCTTGCCTTGCCTTGTTTCCCAACATTCGCTGGCTGGGGAATTCTGGGAGTTGAAGTCCAAATACCTTCCAGTAGCCAAGGTTGGGAAAGACTGTTCTAGAGGACTCTGAAGCCCACAGGAGGCTCTTGCCTGGGAGTCTCAGTCTGGTACCAACCCTCGGGGGTCACAAGGGAGGCTCCTGGTCTAGCTGCTCCCAGTCAGGCCTATTTCCCCCGTTCCTCGAAGCCTGAAGGAAAGAGAAAGGGGAGCTGGGCCCTCTGGGGAAGCAAGGGGAAGACCAAGCAGCCTTGACCAGTCCAGACCGAGGGGTCCCCAAGTGCAGAGGGGGGCTGCTAAGGTGGAAGGTGGAAGGGTGAGGTGTGCTCGCCCCTGTGGCTCTGAGGGCTAGCGGAGTCCAGCGCAATTAGGCTACTGCACCTGGGCAGGTAGCAAAATCACGTGTCGACACGCATCATTTGAGCAAGCATCTGCAGGTTACATTCATACAACTTATGCCTGGTGACACGATCTAAACACATTTATTTAATTATCTATCTATCTATCTATCTATCTATCTATCTATCTATCTATCTATCTATCTATCTATCTATCTATCTATCTATCTACCTAACTACCTACCTACCTATCTAACTACCTACCTATCTATCTAGCTTTTATTTATTTATTAGACTTCTCAACCGACTCAAGGTGACGTACAGCATAATAAATACAATACATGTGTAGAAATCTAATTATTTTAAGAATACAGTGATCCCCCGGGTATTGCGATCCCGATCATTGCGAAATGGCTATATGGCGATTTTGCAACCCGGAAGTAAAAACACCATCTGCGCATGCTCGCCCTTTTTTCTATGGGCACGCATGCGTAGATGGCGCCGGGCAGATCAGCTGCTGGGCGGCTTCCCTAGGTCTTCCCCCTCTTGCTGGCGGGAGGGCGAGCGGCGGGCATCAGCGAGGAGTTTCCCCACCGCCCACGCAAACTCCTCGCTGCCGCTCGCCCGCCCTTCGCCCGCCCTTCGCCGTTCATTCTCGCCGCTTCCCAGCTGAGTCCTGAAGCGAATTGGCTTCAGGACTCAGCTGGGAAGCGTGAGCGAGCGGCGCCAGCGAACGACTTGTCCGCCGCCTGCCTGCCCGCGCGCCCGCCGCTCGCCCGCCCTTCGCCCGCCCACGCTGTTCGCTCCCCCTCTTGCTGGCGGGAGGGCGAGAAGCCCCCTCCAGCACCCGCTCGTTCGCCGCTCGCCCGCCCACCCGCCGTTCGCTCGCTGCTCGCCCGGCCACCCGGGTTCGGGGGGGTGCTGGCAAGCCCCCCAAACCCGGGTTGGGGGTCCGGGGGGTGCTGGCAAGCCCCCCATGCCGGCGGCGACGTTTTAAAACAGCCGCGCGGCCCCCAATCTTCGGCTCCTCGCTAGCGCTGCGGAAGTAAAATCACCATCTGCGCATGTGCAGATGGTGTTTTTACTTCCGCAGCGCTACTTTGCTAAAACCCGATCATTGCTAGGGGTCCTGGAACGGAACCCTCGCAATGATCGGGGGATCACTGTATTCCAAAACTAACAAAATACTAAAAACTCCATCTATCTCAACAGTTGTTCACATTCACCCAGTCCAATCACTCACAGCATCGGCCGGATCAATCTCATGGCTCCCACGCCCGATGGCAAAGATAGGTCTTTGCAAAAGATCAGGAGGGACGGGGCAGACTCCACTAGCACAGGCACACTTGCATGTCCACGCATGATTTCACTACCTGCCCAGGTGCAGTAGCCGACCTGCAGTGGATACCGCTAGTACGGCCCCACCTCCATGTCCGCGCAGGATTTCGCTCCCTGCCCAGGTGCAGTAGCAGAATTGTGCTAGACTCCGCTAGCACTCAGAGCCACGGGGGCGACCACACGTCACCTTTGCCCGAGTGCAGCCTCCACCCAGTTTCCCCCCCAGAGGTGTCTCCCGGGGGGGCAGCCGAGTCCTTACCCCATGGCTGAGATTCAATGAGCTTCAGCTGGACGTTGGCTGCAGCCTCGTGGTTCTCCCCGATCTCACGGCACATGCTGAAGCACAGGGCGATCATGTTGTGCTTCTCGCTGTCCCCTGGCCGGCAACGCTTGATGTAGTCCAGCAGGGCGGTCTTGAGGGTGCCGTTCTGCCAGAGGGAGGGTAAGAAGGAAACGGGCATCTCTCCGGCTGAACGTCTGCCACACTGTCCCAAGTAGACAATCCCACTGGCTCTAGTGGCCCAAGCCTCCCGCTCCACTGGCCACGAGATGTCCTCCACAAGGGCAGAATTCCAGAAAGAGGGGGGGCGGGCTTGACACAATCCCAACCCAGCCACCGACTGAGCACATCCTAAATTGGTGGCTTCTTTCTTGAGCGTATCCACCAAGCAGGAGCTCCCGATGGATGAAGACTTAGAAACATAGAAGATTGACTGCAGAAAAAGACCTCCTGGTCCATCTAGTCTGCCCTTATACTATTTCCTGTATTTTATTTTAGGATGGATATACTGTGTTTTTCCCAGGAATGTCTAAATTCAGTGACTATGGATTTACCAACCACGTCTGCTGGAAGTTTGTTCCAAGGATCTACTACTCTTTCAGCAAAATAATATTTTCTTTCCCCCAACTAACCAGCCCTCTGGAATCAGCTCCCCCCGGAGATTCCCACTGCCCCCCTCTCTTTGCCTTCCACAAGAATTTGAAAACTTATTTATGTCGTCAGGCTTGGGGTTACTAGCCCCTCGCCCCTGGCCAACGAGTACAGTAGTACCTCTAGATACGAATTTAATTCGTTCCAGAACGGAGCTCGTATGTCGATCAATTCGTATCTCGAACGAATGGCTCGTATCCCGAATTTGAGCTCGGATGTCGAACAGAAATTTTGCTCCTGTCGTGGCTCGTAACTTGGAATACTCGCATGTGGAGCAGCTCATATCTAGAGGTACTACTGTATATTGTATGTTTGTTGTGGAATCTGAATGAATGATTGTTTTTAGAATGGTTTTTAGATTAGTTATTTATATTAATTGGATTTCAGATGTTTCACTGTATACCGCTCAAAAAAACAACACTGAAACAACACAACATAACTCCAAGTCAATCAAACCTCTGTGAAATCAAACTGACGACTTAGGAAGCGACCCTGATTGACAATCAGTTTCATTTTGTTGTCAGCACACTTAACTTTGTACAGAACAAAGTATCCAATGAGAATATTTCATTCATTCAGATCTAGGATGTGTTCTTGGAGTGTTCCCTTTATTTTTTTGAGCAGTGTATATTGTTTTTTGATACGTTGTGAGCTGCCCCGAGTCTGCATACAAGTCCAATCAATCAATCAATCAATCAATCAATCAATCAATCAATCGCCCAAGGCGGTATCTACGAGACCGCCTTCTGCCGCACGAATCCCAGCGACCAGCTAGGTCCCACAGAGTTGGTCTCCTCCGGGTCCCGTCAACTAAACAATGTCGTTTGGCGGGACCCAGAGGAAGAGCCTTCTCTGTGGTGGCTCCGACCCTCTGGAATCAGCTCCCTCCAGAGATTAGAACTGCCCCCACCCTCCTTGCCTTTCGTAAACTCCTTAAAACCCACCTCTGTCATCAAGTGTGGGGGAAATGAAACATCTCCCCCTGCCTATGTAGCTTTCTATGTATGATATGACTGTATGTATGTTTTTTATATATTGGGGTTTCTTGTTTTTTAGACTTTTTAAATGTATTATTGTTATTTTAGATTCTATTAGATTTGTCATTATATATTGTTTTTATCATTGCTGTAAGCCGCCCCGAGTCTACGGAGAGGGGCGACATACAAATCTAATAAATAATACTAATAATAATACTAATACTAATAATAATAATACTACTACTACTACTACTACTAATAATAATAATAATATACTTGTACCATATACCGCTTCACAGTGCTTTACAAAGGGAAGGGAGCCCCCCCAAGGGTTCTATGCCTGGGGAAAGTAGACTTTGGGCATCATGCTTACCGGGTCCAGCTTCTTTCTCATCAGCACCTCAAAGTAATGTTTTTCATGCAGCAAGTCGAAGATGTAGGTCATCTCGTTGTATCTGCCGATACCAGTGAGAAGGCGAACCTTCGGGGGAGAGAAGGGCTGTCAGCGGAGGGAGTGCTGGACACCCACCGGACCTCTAGTCCCCCCATCCCCAAAGGGCAGCAAGTGGGGCTCCAGGCCCCACTGGCAATTTCCGGATATCCAGCCAGGGTCAGGAAGGCTACCTTGGAGTCCCAGTCAATACAGGGAGTCCTCCACTTACAACAGTCTATGGAGAGGGGCAGCATACAAATCTAATTAATAATAATAATAATAATAATAATAACAACAACAACAACAACAACAACAACAGGTCATTTAGTGACAATGGAACTAAGAAAGGGGGCTTATGACCATTTGTCACTTTTGTGACTGTTGTGGCATCCCAAAGGTCACATGACCAAAATCCAGACATTTGGCACATGTTTACAACAGCTGCAGTGTTTGGGGAGGAGAGAGGGGAGGGGTGTCAGAAATAAGTTTATTTCTTGATATAATATAACAGTGCAAGATAGTGGTCTGTAACCATGGGGAAGGCTGATGTAAGCCGCAATCAGTATGTAATCATGGGTTTGCTGCAACCTGATTGGCTGTAACCTATATAAGGAGGAACACCCTTGCATGGGTGTAGTTTGTGCTGGGTGGTTTGCTATAGTGTGTTCTGTCGGGCTCCATAGTAGACTCCTCCCAAAAATTCACAGGTACAAATTTCAGACACACACACACGTTTGAAAATTCAAAACAATGTTCTTTATAATGAAAAGTCACTTAAACCAAGCCCTCTTTTGGTATAGCAAAGAGCACTCGTCTCCAAACAAACTGGTAATTGGTACAAGTCCCTTATCAGTTCTGTGATACTTAGCTTGCAGCTGTTGGTGGTTTAGTGCTTAGTGGTGGATGCAATAGTAGTGTATGTTAGTATTGTGATAGTTTATTTAGAAAAGCATTTTGATAAGAAGAGATGTACAATATATTTTTACAAAGTGTTTTTCAATGAAGGCTTCTATTAGGTATGGTGGTAAGCTGTGGCTAGCTGGTGGGGTTACCTCTCGCGTGTGTAAAACTCTCCTCCAACAGGGGGTGTTTCATGCACTTTTTCTGACCTCCTGACCAAAATCAATGGGGGGACCAGAGTCACTTAAGCACTGTCAGGTTTAACAGCAGGAATCTGGGGCTGGACTGTGGTTGTAAGTCGGGGACTCCACTGAGCAGCTGAGCAAACACGAAGGTCAGGCAAGGACCCACTCGCTCTCGGCAGCTTCCAGCTAACAGCCCCAAATACTTGGGGAGCGGAAGGGGCCGGTTCCTGCTCCGCAACCCTCCGGGGGCCTGGGCAACCGCAGCCCCTGCAGGGTCCCAGCAGAGCTAACCTACCACAAGGCCGAACTCTTCCTTTGGCGCCAAGTGTTCATCCGTGAGCAGCCGGGCAGCTTGAAGGACACGCGTGATGCCCTCCATGTGACACGTCAAGCTGAAGCAGTTGTGGGCCAGAATCAGGAGCTCCACGGCTGAGGAAAGAGAGAGAGACGCTTCCGTGAACAGAGGCTCCTGCTGCACACTGCTAATGTCGGCTGGCGGGGCCTTCTCTGTGGGGGCCCCGGCCCTCTGGAATCGGAGATTCGTACTGCCCCCTCCCTCCTCGCCTTCCGAAACGAGCTTTAAAAAGTCATCTTGGCCTCCAGGCCTGGGGTTCCTTAGATCTTCCCCCCTGACCAATGAATGCTTTGGTTTGATTGTTGAATGAATGAATGATAATTGATAGTTCTTTAATTAGAATTTTTAAGATTGCTTTTAACGCATTAATTGGATTGTTATTATTGTTCCTTGTTTTTCTGTACATGCTGTGAGCCGCCCGGAATCCTCGGAGATTAAATCCAATTAAATCTAAACCTAAATCTAACCCTGGTGGCCTCCCACCCTCAGCAATTCAACCACCACGGACAATGACCAAGGAGGTCGGGAATCGCCATTTCAGCCAATTGGAAGTCCACTTTCCCACTTGACCCAAGAAAAAGCAATTGCTGTCCAAAAGAAAACAGAAACGTCCAAGTATCTTGAGGACAAAACCAGTAGCTCTGCCCCTTTGTTTCTCTGGGGAACACCGGCATATCCCGAAAGAGCCGGGGTGGCGCAGCAGGTAGAGTGCTGTACTGCAGGCCACTGAAGCTGACTTGTAGATCTGAAGGTCAGCGGTTCAAATCTCATCACCGGCTCAAGGTTGACTCAGCCTTCCATCCTTCCGAGGTGGGTCAAATG
This sequence comes from Erythrolamprus reginae, assembly GCF_031021105.1. Classification (NCBI taxonomy): domain Eukaryota; kingdom Metazoa; phylum Chordata; class Lepidosauria; order Squamata; family Dipsadidae; genus Erythrolamprus; species Erythrolamprus reginae. The sequence continues at coordinate 14,101,719 of NC_091959.1, read as the reverse complement.
AGGACCCAGATTGTGGGGGCAATAGCCTGGCTCTGTTAAAAAAGTGCTATTGCTAACATGTTGGAAGCCGCCCTGAGTCTAAGGAGAAGGGCGGCATAAAAATTGAATAAATAAATAAAATAAATAAATAAGAGTCTCCCCGCCCCCTCCAGCAATCCCAAGAAGAGCACGGAAGCAGGGCAGAGCCTGGAGCAGTGGTTCTCAACCTTCTTAATGCCGTGACCCCTTAATACCATTCCTCATGTTGTGGTGACCCCCAACCAAAAGTCTAGCCCCAATTCTCCCAACAGAGCTTTGAGCTGATTGGCAGGAAGGTCAGAGGGACACCCCCACTGTAAACGCCTGATTGGTCGGATTGTTAAAAATATGTTCCAAGATGCCAGAATAGAAGCTTTAGTTCCTAATACCAGGAGAAATTTGTCTTTTCCCAGGCTCTCAGGCGACCCCTGTGAAATGGTCATTCGACCCCAAAAGGGGTCCCGACCCCCAGGTTGAGAACCACTGGCTTGGAGGAAGCAGCTGCTTCTGGGTTTCGTTCCCCAGGAACACGATGGCACAGTTTCAACAGGTGTCACTATGTTGTGTCAATATGGGCTACGCAAGAAGGGTAGACAAGACACACCACGTGAAAGTGAGGCCAACGTCCAAGGAGATCCATATTCCCTTGGCCAATAGATCCTCATGAGATCTTTGCCAAAGTGCACATATTTTGGATTTGAGACTCAGAAGTGTTGCAGTATAGCTGTTAGAATAGGATTTATAAATCTGGACCTCTAGCATAAAAAATACTCTTATCCTGATTCTATAACCCAGGACAGGAAGGACACTAAACTCGCCTAATCTGCATTCCTGGCAATTACAACAGGGAAACAAAAGGGCTCAAATAAACATCTCACAATAAACAAAGTTTTCACCACTTATAGGATCAAAGGGGGGGATTTACATTGCCTGAAGCATACAACAGGACGACAGAGTAATTAAGGAAGATTAGTAAGATAAGGCAGAAGACTTCAGAGAAATTAGGTGTGAGGAACATCTGCTTTTGGGAAGAGTTTCCTAGGAAATTGTTCCTTGATATCTATGGGAAAAGGAAGAACTCAAAAGATACGTTTGAAGTTGTGTTGTTGGATGTATCATTTGACATGTATATGCAATTATACCCCATTTCCTTATGTTCCTAAATAAAAAGGAGTACATGGCTCTACACTATGTCACTTCACGCAGAGAGAGAATGTGTCCAGGTTCTTCTTTCTAGGATTCGCGTTCGTGAGTGACCCCACACGGCTGGGTTGCACTTAGCCCCTTTTGAGGACATTGCCCTCACTAGGGACTTTGACAGCATCCACACAGAAGTCCTCACAAACCTCACCTGAAATTCCCACCTCACAAGGACCCATTTTCTATCTACCGCGGACTTACTACAGGAAAGCTCCCCATGTGGCACGGACGAAATCTTGTCCAGCAGCTTCATGCCCACAAGCGTGTGGTCCTGGCAAAGCTTGGCCAGTTGCAGGAACCTCTGGCTCTCCTCCGCAGGATTCAGGGCTGCAGTTTGCTCTGTACATAAAATAAGACAGGCTGCGTCTCTCCTCTGCTCCCATCCTGGGAATTACATTACATTCCTTCAGAATGTAAATAATCATTTAAATAATGATCAGGTGAGCGGCAGTCCTGGCAGAATATAGGTTAAAAAGGCAAACGTACATCAAACAATGCACAGTAGCAATCAGAGAACATAGAAACAACGTAGAATACTAAGAATTACTTGACATGATGACGACAAGATTAAAAAATCAAGAAGAATCAGAATTTTATGATGTTTGGCAAAAGGTATACAGTGTTCCCTCGATTTTCGCAGGGGATGCGTTCTGAGACCGCCTGCGAAAGTCGAATTTCCGTGAAGTAGAGATGCGGAAGTAAATACACCATTTTTGGCTATGGACAGTATCACAAGCCATCCCTTAACACTTTAAACCCCTAAATTACCATTTCCCATTCCCTTAACAACCATTTACTCACCATTATTACTGGTATTCACCATTGAATAAGAACTTAATGATCCTGATATTTATAAACATAATTATTTATTAACAATTTTTTTTGGTTATTTATTTGCAAAAATTATTATTTTGGCAATGACGTATGACGTCATTGGGTGGGAAAAACCATGGTATAGAAAAAAATCCGCGAAGTATTTCTTAATTAATTTTTTTAAAAACCGTGGTATAGACTATTCGCGAAGTTCGAACCCGCGAAAATCGAGGGAACACTGTATATCTGGTTGGATACAAAGAAACAGAGATAACCTTATTTTTATACTATTTTAAATATATTTGTACTTGGTAGTTATATTGTACTAGACGGTGATTATTTACAATACAAATGTAAACTCCTTTTTTCTTCTACTATTTCTCTTTTTTTTTCTTAGTACATTTTAAGTCATAATTTTAAATTTTCGATATATTTTTAAATATTTTAGATGTGTTTTTACCTATTATCTTACAATTGATATTTTTAAGTATTTCATAGATGGTGTGAAATAACGATAAGATTTTTTTTTCTTTTCTTTTCTTATTACAAATACAAATATGGCTTCTACTTTGAGAGGAGCGATAGTTGCTCCACTAAATGTTACATGTAATGTATGTTTTGCCTGTCTTTGCAATTTAATAAAAATATTTTTTTTTTAAAAAAAGAATAGTAAGAGTTAAGGGGACACAATCTGAGGTTAGTTGGGGGAAAGATCGAAAGCAACATGAGAAAATATTATTTGACTGAAAGAGTAGTAGATCCTTGGAACAAACTTCCAGCAGAGGTGGTTGGTAAATCCACAGTAGCTGAATTTAAACATGCCTGGGATAAACATATATATATATCCTAAGATAAAATACAGGAAATAGCATAAGGGCAGACTAGATGGACCATGAGGTCTTTTTTCTGCCGTCAATCTTCTATGTTTCTAATGAGTTGGAAGGGACCTTGGAGGTCTTCTAGTTCAAGCGCTGCCCAAGCAGGAGCCCCTCTCAAAATCAATCAAAGCATCCACACGAATCCCAGCGACCAGTTAGGTCCCACAGAGTTGGCCTTCTCTGGGTCCCGTCGACTAAACAATGTCGTCTGGCGGGACCCGGGGGAAGAGCCTTCTCTGTGGCGGCCCCGACTCTCTGGAACCAACTCCCCCCGGATATCAGAGTTGCCCCCACCCTCCTGGCCTTTCGCAAGCTCCTTAAAACCCACCTCTGTCGTCAGGCATGGGGGAATTGAAATTTTCCCTTCCTCCCTAGGCTTATAGAATTTATACATGGTATGCTTGTTTGTATGATTGGTCCCTTAAATTGGGGTTTTTTAGATTATTTTTAAAATTAGATTTGTTTACATTGTCTTTTTATTGTTGTTAGCCGCCCCGAGTCTTCGGAGAGGGGCGGCATACAAATCTAATAAATAAATAAATGAATGAATGAATGAATGAATGAGTAAGTAAGTAAGTAAATAAGTAAGTAAGTAAGTAAGTAAGTAAGTAAGTAAGTAAGTAAGTAAGTAAGTAAATTAATTAATTAATTAATTAATTTTAAAAAAAGAGAGAAGCGTGAAATGACAAGGCCACGGCCAAAGTCCAGCAAGCGGCAACTATCCAGAGCCAGGTGGACTTACTGCCTCTCCCTTCCGAAGGTGCCAGCAGCTCGCGGGTGATTTCCTCTGCCACCATCTCAGCCACAGCCCCGGGCTCCAGCCCCTGGTTGGTGATGAAGGCCTGAGCCTTCTTGTACCAGTCCGGCTGCTGGGAGGACAGGATTGCCCGCAGAAGCTTCTCGGAATCGTGGGCGGCAATCTCACTGAAGGGACAGCCCAGCTCCTGCAGACAGTCGGGGCGAGAGAAGGGTCACATCACTGACCTCCCCGCTTCATCCACCAGGGCTGCTTGGCCTTCACCCGATTCCCGACCCCCAGCCACGTACTTTGGAGAGTTCGTAAAGGTAGAGAATCTGCCGACAGTAATTCCGTCCGTGTACGCATTCCGCCACTAACGTCTGCAGGCTGCCAACCACTCCGCCCTCCGCAGAGGAGCCCCCGACAAAGGACCAGGAATCCAGGCTTGACGCTGAGAAGAAAACCAGGACCTCAGAGTGGAGCAAATAGCCAGAGGAGTAGATGGGGAAAGAAAGTTCATTTCTGAAGGTAATATCACAATGCAAGTAAATGGTTCGTAACCATGGGAGAGGCTGATGTAAGCCATAATCAGCATATACCCTACGAGACTAGACTTTCAATCCTGGGCCTAGAAAGCCTAGACCTAAGACGCCTTAAACAAGATCTAAGTATTGCCCACAAGATCATATGCTGCAACGTCCTGCCTGTCGGTGATTACTTCAGCTTCAACCACAACAACACAAGAGCACACAACAGATTTAAACTCAATATTAACCGCTCCAAACTTGACTGTAAAAAATACGACTTCAGTAACCGAGTTGTCGAAGCGTGGAACTCATTACCGGACTCCATAGTGTCATCCCCAAACCCCCAACACTTTACCCTTTGATTATCCACGGTTGACCTATCCAGATTCCTAAGAGGTCAGTAAGGGGCGAGTACAAGTGCACTAGAGTGCCTTCCGTCCCCTGTCCTATTGCTCTCCTATATCTCCTATATCTTTCTTCTATTCCTATATCTCTTCTTCTATTCTTTCATTGATATGTTCTATTACTTCATCTTCTTTTCTATTCTTTCTTAGATATATTTTACTATGAGTATCTCCTCTATAACCTTCATCATGTATTTTACTCTGTGTGTGTGTGTGTGTGTGTGTGTGTGTGTGTGTATACACACACACACCCACTAAAACCCTCATTGTGTATTGGACAAAATAAATAAATAAAAAAAAATAAAAAATAAAAATGTAATCATGGGTTTGCTAATTGTGCTGCAACCTGATTGGCTGTATCCTATATAAGGAGGTACACCCTTGCATGGGTGTAGTTTGTTACAGTGAGTGGTTTTGTTACAGAGAGTGGTTTGTAGTTTAGTGCTTAGTGGTTGCAGTGGTGGACAATGTTCCCTCTAATTTTTTTTCGGGGTGGGCGGAAAAGTATAGTGTCTGAGCGGCAGTCCCCTTGGGACTGGGCGGCATAGAAGTATGTATGTATGTATGTATGTATGTATGTATGTATGTATGTATGTATGTATGTATAAATAAATACATACATACATACATAAATAAATAAATATTAAAAGAAATTAATAATAAAACAAAACAAAACTCTATTACTATTAAAACTAAAACAAACAGCAAATCCAAAAACATAACTATTAATAAAAACAGGTGAGGGCTGGGGTATTTTTTCTCTGTTATTATTTAAGGGCTTTTACCATATGCTTTAAATCAAGAGTCACTTCTCTCTCTGTTTCTCTCTCTTTCCTGTCATTCTCTGCCTCAATCATTTTCTCATTTCTCTTTCTTTCTCCCCTTTATTCTATCATTTCTCTCTCTCTCTCTCTTCCTTCCACTCCTCTCTCTCTTGCTTTCCTCTCTCTCACTCTTTCTTTCTTGCTCTCTCTCACTCACTCTCTTCCTTCCTATCTTCTCTCTCTCTCTCTTTCTCTCTCTCTCCCTTTCTTTCCTTCTCTCTTCCTTCCACTTTTTTCTCTTTCTCTCTCTTTTCCTTCCTTCCCCTCTTCCCCTCCCTCTCTTTCTCCCTCTCTCCCTTTATATTTATCTCTTCCTTCCTTCCTCTCTTCCTCCCTTTCTCTCTCCCTCTCGTTCACTTTTCTCTCCCTTCCTTCCCTCCCTCCCTCCTTCTTTCCTCTCCACTTCTCTTTCCCTCCCTCTCTTTCCCTTCTTTCTCTCCACATCTCCGGCAGGCAGCTGGCTTTGCTGACCGGCACCAGGCTCAAGCCAGCTGCCCGGGAAATCCCTGTGCCGGCCAGGAAAGCCAGTTTTCCGGGAAAGCAGCTCGCTTTTCAAATGCACTGCTTTCCTGCACCTCTTTCCTGGGCGGGGGGGTGGGGGAGGAAGGCCACTTCCCCCCACCCCCAGGAAAGAGGTGCAGGAAAGCAGCGTGTCTGAAAGGCACGCTGCTTTCCCGGAAAACTGGCTTTCCTGGCCGGCACAGGTGTACGCAAAACTCTCACTCTGCCCATCAGGTTATGGGACCAGTAGCTCTGCCCAACATCTAAGCCTAAGGGCTACCGCCAAGAGGAAAGAGCACCATGGCCCTGGAGAGAGTAACTGGTTTCCCTCGGACATTTCACGGGGGATGCAACTTACAACTCTTCAGCCGTTTCTTCCCAAGGGCCGCTTCTCTCTGCCTCTTGGTCTCCTCGGCGGCCAACAGAGCCTCGATGTCTGGATGAAAGCCTCCCTCGTCCTCCTCTCCCAAGGCCAGCTTTCTGCAATGCAAGATCCGTGCCGCGTCTCTGTTGTAGAAGCTGAAATAGCGGCAAACCCGAGCGGCTTCGTGCACGCTTCCTTCATCCAGAAGACGTCCAATCAGGAAACTCAGTGACGCCGTTTCACCTTTGGAAAGTCCAGCTGTGGGCGCATCCTGGGAAGGGAAACCTCTGAGCTCCAGGTACTGCGAGAGGTTTAAAGCAGCGACCTTAGAAAAGCAGAATTCCTTGGCCAAGGAGTCAAAGGACAGCTCACTACTGATGGACATCTGGTGAGAACCTCTGGGCTCCATCGGCCCGGTGCCTTGGCTGAAACTCCGTCGCCTGATGCGGCACCGCCAAATTTCCCTCTCTATCTCCTCCAGGTCATCCACAGGAACCGGGTCGCTTCCGACCAGCCAGTGTCCAGCTAAAGCGAGCAGGAGTTGCCTCTCTAAGATACTGGACACTCGGTCGTCCTCCGGGACCAAGTCTGCCTGAGCTGAGAAAAAGCCGGAAGCAGCTCGGCTGGAGATGGCATTCTGCGCGAAGTTCTCGTGGGACTTTTTCCAGAACTCGACTCGTGTCCGTTCTTGAGCCCAGTGGCCAGCCTGTTTCAAGAGGAGGAGGTTTTGGAGCACCTGGAAAGGACACAAACCACCATCAGGAGGAACTCAGCTGCACAGAAATAAATAATAATTAATAATAATAATAATTTATTGGATTTGTATGCCGCCCCTCTCCGTAGACTCGGGGCGGCTAAAAACAATGATTAAAACAGCATGTAAAAATCCAATAATAAAACAACTAAAAACCCTTATTATAAAACCAAACATACACACAGACATACCATGCATAACTTGTAATGGCCTAGGGGGAAGGAATATCTCAACTCCCCCATGCCTGGCCGTATAAGTGAGTCTTGAGTAGTTTACGAAAGACAGGGAGGGTGGGGGCAATTCTAATCTCCGGGGGGAGTTTATGTTTATGTTTATTAGATTTCTATGCCGCCCCTCTCTGTAGACTCGGGGCGGCTCACAACACAATAAAAACAGTTTATAAAAAATCTAATAATTTACAATTTAAGATATTTTAAAAACCCCATTATTAAGCAGACATACATACAAGCATACCATACATAAATTGTTGGTTCCAGAGGGCCGGGGCCGCCGCAGAGAAAGCTCTTCCCCTGGGGCCCGCCAAACGACATTGCTTAGTCAACGGGACTCGGAGAAGGCTAACTCTGTGGGACCTTATCGGTCGCTGGGATTCGTGCGGTAGCAGGCGGTTCCGGAGGTAATCTGGTCCAATGCCATGTAGGGCTTTAAAGGTCATGACCAACACTTTGAATTGTGACCGGAAACTGATCGGCAGCCATTGCAAGCCACGGAGTGTTGAAGAAACGTGGGCGAATCTTGGAAGCCCCACGATGGCTCTCGCGGCTGCGTTCTGCACGATCTGAAGTTTCCGAACACTTTTCAGAGGTAGCCCCATGTAGAAGAAAGCATTGTCTGACACAGAACCACATTTACCCCATGCATGGCTTGCCTCCCCCTCCCTTCCTTCTCAGCCCCTCTTCCTGGCAGAGGCTCAGTGAACTCTGGAGAGCCAAGCGTGGCTTTCTGTGAAGGTCAGGCTGCCTGGGGCTGGCAGGGGTCCCAAGCAAGGCCGGCAAAGCAGGCGTCCCACTGGGCCAATGCAGATTTAGACACATAGCTGCACCAGACGTGGGGGAGGGGAAGGCAGCCACCAACAGCTGACAGGGGCGACACTAATTTGGCAGTGGACAAAATGATCAAGGGGAATAAAACTGAAAAAAAAAAAAGGGCTTGACTCCAGGCCACCTCCTGAATGACGACGTTGTCTACTGGCAGGGCTGCGAGCTCTGCCACCCTACGAGCCGCAGCGAAAGAGCCGCCCTCCTGCAGCTGCTCCAAAATCCTCCGGCACTCCTCCTGGAACCTCTCCAAGCTGTAGTTGCTCAGCAGAGCCCGGCTGATGGAGGTGGGCGAACCTTCCAGGATGGCACCGAGGGCACTGAGCTTCTGCAGATCTGGCCCTGCAAAGGGAGAAGAGGAGCAATAGTGAGAGGGCAGACTTTGGGAGTGGAGCAAAGGGGCTTTTCCTGACCCCCCCTCCAACCCCAACAGGGCTGCATACTGAGGCACCCCGGTTGGATGTTTAAGCCAGTGTTTTTCAACCAGTGTGCCACGGCACACTAGTGTGCCGTGAGACATGGTCAGGTGTGCCGTGAAGCTCAGAGAGAGAGAAAAAACCAAGAGAGAGAGAGAGAAAGAGAGAAAGAAAGCAAGAGAGAGAGAGAAAGAGAGAGAAAGAAAGAGCAAGAGAGAGAGAAAGAAAGCAAGCAAGAGAGAGACAGAAAGAAAGCAAGAGAGAGAGAGAGAAAGAAAGCAAGGGAGAGAAAAAGAAAGAGAATGAGAGACAGAGAAAGAAAGAGAGAAAGAAAGCAAGGGAGAGAAAAAGAAAGCAAGGGAGAGAAAAAGAAAGAGAATGAGAGACAGAGAAAGAAAGAGAGAGAGAAAGAGAACAAGAGAGAGAGAGAAAGCAAGAGAGAGCGCAAGAGAGCAAGAGAAAGAAAGAAAGAGAGAAAGAGAGGGAGGGAAGGTGGGAGAGAGAAAGAGAGCAAAAAAGAGGAAGGAAGGAAGAGAGAAAGAAAGAGGGATGGAGAGAGAGAGAAAAAAGAGGAAGGGAGAGAAAGAGGGAGGGAGAAATAGAGCGAAAGGGAGGAAAAGAGAGAGAAAAAAATTTTTGTCCAAACTTTTTTTAGCCCCCCCCCCTCCACTCAATGTGCCCCATGGTTTTGTAAATGTAAAAAATGTGCCGCGGCTCAAAAAAGGTTGAAAATCACTGGTTTAAGCTAACATCCAAACCAGGGGGAGCTCTGCAGCTAAAGCGGCCAATGAATCCCACCGAATCCTGCACCCTGTTCTCCAAAACGGTCACCGGCTGTCCCATGTACAGGCAACTGGCTGCCCAATGCTAGAGTCCTGAGCCCCCCAGCCTGCCCCCAGCCGTGTCAGCCACAGTCGCGAAGGGAAGGAAGGTGCCCTTGCCATGGAGAAGAGCAGTTCCTGCATCTGAGAGCATCTCGAGGAGTTTCCTGAATTCGTACTCTGTCCTGCATTGGTGCAGCATCAGGCTGAGAAGGAAGGAGGCCTGTGTCTCCAGCCAGGGCCCCGGGAGGACGGGCAGCCCCCTCTCGTGCTGGTCTTCAAGCTGCAGGAAGTTAAGACATATTGGAAAATGATAGAAAGAATAATACAAGAAATAATAAAGCAAGAGGTAGAAAAAACTCCGGGAATTTTACTTACTAGGTATAAACAAACAGAAATATAAGAAAGATATTTTACATCTAGTTATTCACATAACGACAGCGGCCAGGATAGTATATGCGCAAAATTGGAAGGGGGAAGATATTCCCAAAGAGGAGGAGGTTATTAAGAAAATATTAGACTGCGCTGAAATGGATATGATGACAAGATGGTTAAATAACCAAGAAGAATCTGAATTTTATGTGATTTGGAATAAAGTGTATACATGGATAGACAAAAAGAAGAATTAAAAATGCACAATAATAGTATGGTTAGGATTTAATTTAATTCTTGTGTTTGTACTTTGCTTAGATATGAAGTTTATGTGTTTTTTTCATAATAAGGTAACATAAAATCTCTTCTTTTCACTTAAAGTAATAGGTTGACTTAACATATGAATAATGTATTCTTTTTTCTGTAATGCAATTTGACTTCTTGAACAAGCGGGGTATTTGCAACCCCAATTTTATGTTAAATGTGTGTTTGTATGTTTGTCAATTTTAAGAAAATCAATAAAGTTTATTTAAAAGAAGAAGAAGAAGAAGAAGAAGGAGGAGGAGGAGGAGGAGGAGGAAGACGAAGATGAAGAAGGAGGAGGAGGAGAAGCAGAAAGAAGGGAGCAGGAGGAAGAGGAGGAGAAGAAGAAGAAGGGAAGGGAAGGGAGGGAGGGAGGGAGGGAGGGAGGAAGGAAGGAAGGAAGGAAGGAAGGAAGGAAGGAAGGAAGGAAGGAAGGAAGGAAGGAAGAGGAGGAGGTCACTGGGCAAGACTCTTCCAAGGCCTTTCCCTCCACAGCTCAGGCCCAGAATAAAATTGCCTGCATCAAAAGCCCCTCAAGCAGCAGCAGTTTTGGTTCCTTGAAACTCTGCGCACAAAGAAATGCTTGCACAGGTGGCCAGGTGAAGCCTCCTTCCCAGATGTGGGATGCTCAGGTTGGACAGTGACGTGTGCTTGCCCCTGTGGCTCTGAGGGCCTGCGGAGTCCAGCACAATTCTGCCACTGCACCCGGGCAGGTAGCGAAATCAGGCGCAGACACGCAAGTGCGCCCATGGCCCAGGTAGTGGACATAAGATGGCCTTGAACTTCTCAAAAGAATGCTTGGTGGCTGCATCTGCTCCCTACTGAAACACCCCCCCACCCCCAAGTCCACATAAACATCAGGCCTCCTACAGATAGTGTGGCAAGCCATTGACTCAACACCAACTTCTGCACTGGCTTGACCGTGTGCAATTTCGCTACCTGCCCAGGTGCACTAGCAGAATTGCGCTGGACTCCGCCATCACCATTCCCCCTTAGCAGTCCCACCTCTGCGCCTTCCATTGGAAAACCTGCTTTGCTGAGTAAAAGCCCCCTTGCTGGACCAGCCTCTTCAACTTCAAAATGTACAATTTCCTCCAATTGGGAGCGGAACTGACCCTTCTCATTCACACTGGTTCTTCTCGCTCCCTGGCCGACTGGCCAGCCCGAGGGGGCTACCCTCCCAGGTGGGACAAGCGGGATGCCACAACCGCCCTTGCCCTGAATAGCCAAATCCAGGAGCCCAGAATGGACCACCCTGGCTGGACCCCTGGGAATTCTCATCCCCCGGAAGCCGGGTGACCTCCAAGGGCAGCATCCAGGACATGAAAAGGCAAACCTGCCCGTTCGGTTTGTAAAAAGCCACAGGGAGCAAATTGCATTCTGCTTACGTTTGAAAGATGGTCTTGGAACGCCAGCAGTTTGATCTTGGCTTGGCTGTAATTTTTGTAATCCAGGCACAGTTCGTACACTTCCAGTATCACCAGCAAAGGAGAATCCTGAATGTCAGACAAGAAATAAAGAACAGTCTGCCCGGATTCTACCCAGAGAGGGTTGCCCATCTTTGGAAGGAAAACAGGGGATGGGGTGGGTCAGAATCCCTCTCCTCATCCCTAAAGCTCACAGGTAAGAAAGTGAGGACAAATGAAGGGAAATATTTCTTCACCCAGAGGGTCTTTGGGTTATGGAATTCACTTCCAGAAGAGGTCGTGACAGCTGTCAGCCTTGATATCTTCAAGGCAGGATTAGGCAGATTCAGGGATGCCAAGTGTATCGGTGGTTATTGAAACAGATGTCCATGTGCCGCCTCTATGTTGGTTGAGGCAGGCAGAATTCCCTTGAGTACCATTTGTTAGGGATCAAGGGAAAGGGAGGGTTTTGCCTTCAGTTTCTGCTCAAGATCCCCATGGACAATTGGTGGGCCACTGTGTGACACAGAATGCTGGACTCGATGGGCTTTGGTCTGATCCAGCATGGCTCTTCTTAGGTTCTCCCCAGCAGTCCATGAGATCTGCCCCCCGCAAGTGCTTCGGGGACCCCTGCCAGGTGCCTCCAAAGGCCCAGAGACCAACCCCGGCCAGCTCACCTTCAGGAAGAGCTGGAAGCCCTGAAGGAGGATCCTGGCCTTCTGCCTCTTCAACAGCCACTGCCAGAGGAGGGCTAAGTCTGCCAGGCCCCACCGGTGGGCGTCAGCCGTGCCTTCAAGGTGCTCGGTCACCTCGCTGGTGGCAGAGCTGTCCAGGGAAGTTATTATCCAAACGCAGAGGCAGTGGAGAAGGCTGGCGTCCTGCCCAAAGCATGGAAGTGAGAGAAGAAAATCAGAATTTTTTAAAAAGCAGAGAGCGGACTGAATAACCCACACGCCAAGGTCCAAACTTTGCCCAATGCATCGTCCCAGAGTCGCCTTTCACCCCTCTCTGGTCTGGCCGGGAGCCCGGAGGCGCATCCCGGAGAACTCCTACCTGGAAGCCGGCAGCCAGCACACTCAGGAGGGGCAAGTGGTGCTTCAGCGAGGCAACCAAGAGGTGTCGCCAAGGACACGGCTGCTCCTGGCTCTGGAGGAGGATGTGGAAAAGGCCCCGCGGCTTCTGCTCCAGCCCCTGCAAGGCCCCCGGAGGCTGCAAACGCCCCAGGGCCAGCTCCAAGTGGTTCCGCAGGGGCAGGGGGAAGTCCCAGAGGAGAGGGATCACCTGGGAGAAGGAAGCAGCTCCATAAAGCTTTGACCCGGAACACACACACCCCGGCCAAAGAAACACAGAAACATAGAAGATTGACAGCAGAAAAAGACCACATGGACCATCTAGTCTGCCCCTTATACTATTTCCTATATTTTATCTTAGGATGGATATACTGTATGTTTATACCTGGCATGTTTAAATTCAGTTACTGTGGATTTACCAACCACGTCTGCTGGAAGTTTGTTCCAAGGATCTACTACTATTTATAGCAGCACGAAGCTTATAACTTCAGCCTGATGATGGTGAATGTGATTTCACCGAAATGTCGCATAGACACTCAAAATATTACACGGGGCAAAACCCAAACTCAGAACAATCTACACACACACACGCACACACACACATATACATACATACATACATGCATGCATGCATACATACATACATACATACATACATACATACATACATACATACATACATACATACATATGCCCTGGGGCATCAGGATGGGGGTCCATCTTCCACCCAAACCTCACAGGCTCAGCCCAGCATCCAGCAGCTCCTCACCTCGCTTGGCCGGTAGCCGTGCCTTTGCGCTTCGGTCACAAACTGCAGCCATTCGTTGGAACGCGCACAGGCCCTCAGGTAGGATGTGCTCAGCCTGATACGGTGCAGCTGGCAAAACTGGAGGACCAGGGACCAGAGATGCCTCGCCTCGCCGGAGGTCCTGGAAGGAAGGAGCCTTCAGCCGCCTGGGCCTTTCCTCGCCCTCCCCACCCTGCTCTCGACCCCCCCAGCCCACCCCAAGTAAACAAGTGAGCCAGAGGTCCCATGGTTGATCGTTGGAGTTAATACTTATTTATCCTAAACCCCTGATGGCGGGACCTGTGCCGTGCAGAGCCAGAATGCCTTCGGGACCGCCTTCTGCCGCACGAATCCCAGCGGTCGATTAGGTCCCACAGAGTTGGCCTTCTCCGAGTCCCGTTGACTAAACAATGTCGTCTGGCGGGGCCCAGGGGAAGAGCCTCCTCTGTGGCGGCCCCGGCCCTCTGGAATCCAACTCCCCCTGGAGATTAGAGCCCAGTCCAGCCCAGCTAATGCTAATTATTCCAACTCTCCACCTTCACAAAAAAGTGAATGCAAGACCTCAGATTTTGTAATAGTCTTACATGAAATGATAACTTAAGCTCTCTGGGAGTAAAGACAACAGGTTGTTTCTCTTGCTCTCTCGGTGGTCTTGACCGAGAGCACAAACTCACTTTTGGATCTCTTGATGGTCAACCTTATCCCAGACGGCTTCCTCTAAGCAGACCAGAAGGTCTTCGGCTGCGGTTTTTTCTCCATCAGCCAGCTCTCCCAGCTTTTCAACTGGAAACAGAAAGAGGCCAGAGAGTCCGCTAAGTCAGTGTTTCCCAACCTTGGCAACTTGAAGATATTTGGACTTCAACTCCCAGAATTCCCCAGCCAGCATTTGCTGGGTGGGGAATTCTGGGAGTTAAAGTCCAGATATCTTCAAGTTGCCAAGGTTGGGAAACACTGCGCTAAGATTATCAGCCCAACACAGTAGACCTTCCCAAGAAGCCCAGGACTACAGTGGTCCCTTGACTTTTGCGGGTCCGACTTTCGCGAAAGTCTATACCATGGGTTTGCAAAAAATATTAATTTAAACAATACTCCGTGGTTTTTTTTGAACACCAGTGGTTTTCCCGCGGCCACCCGATGTACAGTACTGTGCGTTTTAACTCTCCTCCTCCCCCACCATCTTGCTTCTTTAAATAAAAGCTCCTCTTCCGCCCCAGCCTCCTGATCCCTCCCCTTTAATTTTCGGAGCATTGCTATGCTTCAATTGAAGCTGAGTCTTACTGCCGCCTGCAGCCGCCTCTTCTTCCCCCACCCATCTAAGCTGACCGGCCTGGAATCCTGGCTTCAAGTCCTGGTCTGGATCCCTCTTGCCTTGAGCTTCCCCTTTATTATTATTATTATTATTATTATTATTATTATTATTATTATTATTATTTATTGTTATTATTATTTATTGTTATTATTGTTATTATTGTTATTATTGTTACTGTTATTGTTGTTATTAATTAGATTTGTATGCCGCCCCTCTCCGGAGTCCCCTTCCCCTGCCCTAACCCTGAGCACCGGCAGCAAGCACAGCAAAGCCCCCAGATCACCGCCCCGTTGCCCCTGGGGGTTCTGGGGGTAAGTAAAACCAGGAATGGAGGAGGGAGGGGGATGAAGGAAGGAAGGGAGCGTCTCTAGTTCGCTGAAATTTGACTTTCACGGGCGGTCTTGGAACTTATCCCCCGCGAAAGTCAAGGGACCACTGTATAGGAATTTTGTTTTATTTATTTAGCGTAGGGCAGTGATGGCGAACCCATGGCACAGGTGCCACAGGTGGCACACGGAGCCATATCTTATCATATCAAACCCAGAGATTAGAATTGCCCCCACCCTCCTCGCCTTTCGTAAGCTCCTTAAAACCCACTTCTGTCGTCAGGCATGGGGGAATTGAGATATTCCCCCACTCGCCTGCCATCCACGGAATCTACCACTCCTCGGAGAGGGGCAGCATACAAATCTAATAAATTATTATTATTATTATTATTATTATTATTATTATTACTTTCATTCCTTTTCCCCCCATCAATACAACATCTCCTTGTCAGCAAGAATAATTCAAACACCTAAGGCATCTAAAAAGCAGATTTTGCTTGAAATGTTTTCCATTTATCGCTCTGACAACTCCAGGGTGATCGACTTTCTATAAAACCTTAAGCCAGGTGCCCCAAGGAAGAATAACATTCAAGGGATTGAGCAGGTATTTGGAAACGTTACCGGCACCTCCCGCCAAGTAGAATTGCAAAAATGTTTCCTAATATGTCCCCATTATGTTGGAAGTGTAAGAAAGAAATAGGTTCATATTATCATCAATGGTGGAGGTGTAGCAAAGTCAAGATATACTGGAAAATGATAGAAAGAATAATAAAAGAAATAGTAACGCAAGAGACAGAAAAAACTCCAGAATTTTACTTATTGGGTATAACTAAACAGAAATACAAGAAAGATATTTTACATTTAGTTATTCATATAACGACAGCGGCCAGGATAGTATATGCGCAAAATTGGAAAGGGGAAGGTATTCCCAAAGAGGAAGAGGTCATTAAGAAAATATTAGATTACGCTGAAATGGATATGATGACAAGACGGTTAAATAACCAAGAAGAATCAGAATTTTATGTGATTTGGAATAAAGTGTATATATGGATAGATAAGAAGAAGAAGAAGTAAAAGTTAAAACTAGGTGAGAATTGTAGAAGTATTGTTATGATTTAAATTTTGAGTTTTTGTCTTGTTTATATATGAAGGTTTTTTATATAAGGTTAAACAAAATTTCTTCTTTTCACTCAAATTAATATGTTGGTGAGACCACATTTGGAATACTGTGTTCAGTTCTGGAGACCTCACCTACAAAAAGATATTGACAAAATTGAACGGGTCCAAAGACGGGCTACAAGAATGGTGGAAGGTTTTAAGCATAAAACGTATCAGGAAAGACTTCATGAACTCAATCTGTATAATCTGGAGGGCAGAAGGAAAAGGGGGGACATGATCGAAACATTTAAATATATTAAAGGGTTAAATAAGGTCCAGGAGGGAAGTGTTTTTAATAGGAAAGTGAACGCAAGAACAAGGGGACACAATCTGAAGTTAGTTGGGGGAAAGATCAAAAGCAACATGAGAAAATATTATTTTACTGAAAGAGTAGTAGATCCTTGGAACAAACTTCCAGCAGACGTGGTTGGTAAATCCACAGTCACTGAATTTAAACATGCCTGGGATAAACATATATCCATCCTAAGATAAAAATACAGAAAATAGTATAAGGGCAGACTAGATGGACCATGAGGTCTTTTTCTGCCGTCAGTCTTCTATGTTTCTATGTTTCTATGTTGATTTAAGGCATTAATAATGTATTCTTTTTTCTGTATGGTAATTTGACTTCTAGAATAAGAGGGCTAATTGCAACCCCAACTTTATGTTAAATGTGTGTTTGTGTGTTTGTGTGTATGTCAATTTTTATGAAAAATCAATAAAGTCTATGAAAACAAAACAAAACAGGAAACGTTACCCAAGGATTGTCTGATGGAGTGATGCTGGGGCTCCTCTCTCTTGGACAAGAAGCTCAAAATCACGTTGGCGGCTTTAACGTCCACTCGGAGCTTCAGACTCTGCAGGCCCAGCATTTCCAGAAAGCAGACAGCGGTCGCAGCAAGAGAAGGGGAGTAGAAAACCGAGAGGGCCGTGGAGTAGGCTTCGTTGGCCACTTGCTGAACCCTGGAAAAGACACAATTTTGCTCTCAGCACAAATTCCACGGACTTCCTTGGGATGGGAGGCAGACAATCGACAAGAGTCCCAGGGCACAAGCCAGTTTCCCCTGAACTAAGGCCGTGAGCCCTGGGCTGGAGTTCAGTTCTGGAGACCTCGCCTACAAAAAGAGATGGATAAAATTGAACGGGCCCAAAGACGGGCTACAGGAATGGTGGAAGGTCTGAAGCATAAAACCTATCAGGAAAGGCTTCATGAACTCCATCTGTATAGTCTGGAGCAGTGTTTCCCAACCTTGGCCACTTGAAGATATTTGGACTTCAACTCCCAGAATTCCACAGCCAGCGGATGCTGGCTGGGGAATTCTGGGGGTTGAAGTCCAGCTATCTTCAAGTGGCCAAGGTTGGGAAACACTGGTCAGGAGGACGGAAGGGAAAGGGGGGACATGATCGAAACATTTAAATATGTTAAAGGGTTAAATAAGGTTCAGGAGGGAAATGACCTCATGATCCATCTAGTCTGCCCTTATACTATTTCCTGTATTTTTATCTTAGGATGGATATACTGTATGTTTATCCCAGGCAGGTTTAAATTCAGTTACTGTGGATTTACCAACCACGTCTGCTGTAAGTTTGTTCCAAGGATCTACTACTCTTTCAGTAAAATAATATTTTCTCATGTTGCTTTTGATCTTTCCCCCAACTAACTTCAGATTGTGTCCCCTTGTTCTTGTGTTCACTTTCCTATTAAAAACACTTCCCTCCTGAACCTTATTTAACCCTTTAACATATTTAAATGTTTCAATCATGTCCCCCCTTTTCCTTCTGTCCTCCAGACTATACAGATGGAGTTCATTAAGTCTTTCCTGATACATTTCATGCTTAAGACCTTCCACCATTCTTGTAGCCCGTCTTAGGACCCGTTCAATTTTGTCAATATCTTTTTGTAGGTGAGGTCACCAGAACTGAACACAGTACTCCAAATGTGGTCTCACCAGCGCTCTAGATAGCGGGATCACAATCTCGCTCTTCCTGCTTGTTATACCTCTATCTATGCAGCCAAGCATCCTACTTGCTTTTCCTACCAACCGACCACACTGCTCACCCATTTTGAGACTGTCAGAAATCACGACCCCTAAATCCTTTTCTTCTGAAGTTTTTGCTAACACAGAACTGCCCATACAATACTCAGATTGAGTATTCCTTTTCGCCAAGTGCATTATTTTACATTTGGAAACATTAAACTGCAGTTTCCATTGCTTTGACCATTTATCTAGTAAAGCTAAATCATTTACCATATTACAGACGCCTCCAGGAATATCAACCCTATTTCAAACTTTAGAGTCATCAGCAAATAGGCAAACCTTCCCTACCAAACCTTCCCCTATATCACTCACAAACATATTAAAAAGATGCTTGTTATACCTCTAGCTATGCAGCCAAGCATCCTACTTGCTTTTCCTACCGCCCGACCACACTGCTCACCCATTTTGAGACTGTCAGAAATCACTACCCCTAAATCCTTCTCTTCTGACGTTTTTGCCTTTTACTTACAGTTCCTTTGGGAAGTCGCTCTTCGATAGCCGCTGAGCTAAAAAGGCTCCAAAAGCAAAGGAGGGGCGCTCATGATGTAAGTAGTAGGAGAAGTCAAGATGCTCTATTATGGCATGTTTGCTTACGAGAACAGGGCACGAGAAGTGAGGCAGCTCATTGCAAATATCTGAAAAGGACAGAAAAGGAGCAGAATTGCAAGCAATCGGAACAAAACAGAGCAGCCCCTGTCTCTGCCTTATTCCTCTTAATCCCAGGACGGGAATTCTTTTTTTTTTTTAAATACTTTATTAATTATATACATTAAAAAAAGAGAAAAGACAAAACAACAATACAACATTTACAGAATGTATATACATGTAAATCTGTAAAGAGAAGAAAATAGTAAAAAAGAAAAAATAGTAACATTTATTTTATTTATTTATTTATTGGATTTGTATGCCGCCCCTCTCCGTGGACTCGGGGCGGCTAACAACAGTGAAAAAACAGAATGTCAAAATCCAATGCTAGAATAGCTAAAAACCCTTGTTATAAAACCAATCATACATACAGACATACCATGCATAAATTGTAGAAGCCTAGGGGGGGAGATTATCTTAGTTCCCCCATGCCTGATGGCAGAGGTGGGTTTGAGGAGCTTACGAAAGGCAAGGAGGGTGGGGGCTATTCTAATCTCTGCGGGGAGTTGGTTCCAGAGGGCCGGGGCCGCCACAGAGAAGGCTCTTCCCCTGGGCCCCACCAACCGACATTGTTTAGTTGACGGGACCCGGAGAAGGCCCACTCTGTGGGACCTAACTGGTCGCTGGGATTCGTGCGGCAGAAGGCGGTCCCGGAGATATTCTGGCCCAGTGCCATGAAGGGCTTTGTAGGTCATAACCAACACTTTGAATTGTGACCGGAAACTGATCGGCAACCAATGCAGACTGCAGAGTGTTGGTGTGACATGGGCATATTTAGGGAAGCCCATGATTGCTCTCGCAGCTGCATTCTGCACGATCTGAACATATATACACTCATAACAAAAATAAAGCATTATGCTTTATACATGGGTTATTTTGGTATCAGAGCTTAATATTTACACCTGCTAAGTGGCAGGATGATTGATTTTGCAGCTCATCCATTTATAACAGTATTTTCCCTTTGTTAATTGTTACACATACATCTTGTTGACTTTCCCGTTAACATATCTGTTTTTATGAGATTATATAATAGTATAATAGTGCCTTGTAATGACAATATTTCCTCTTAATTAGGATGGGAATTCTTGATGCTAAAGCAGGGCTGAGATTAGATTCCGACCGTATGTGGAAGTTTACTTACCAGGAACGACTAGCGTATTTGCTGACTGCCAGCCAAACAACTTGGTGGAATCAAAGGGAACCAAGCACTGAAAAGGGAAAATTATTATTATTATTTATTAGATTTGTATGCCGCCCCTCTTCAAGGACTTGGAGTGGCTTCCAATACAGAACGTTTAGGAGGCATCTTGGGCATGTCTTTATAATAGTTTTAATAGTTGTAAAACTATTCACAAATAATGCATAATGATCAGAAGGTGGCGCCATCTAAGAAATACCCATCTTGCTTTTGCCTGGCACGGCCTGATGACAGAGCTGCAGGGTTGGGCAAGCACCATCCAAGGTGGACCCTGCTTCACAGGGTGGGCTGCCCGGGTAAAGTCCTGGGCCTGCCCTGATCAGTTCCATCCACTACCGTGCCCACATTTTCCAGGTGGCATTGAACCCTACCTGAACCAGGTGATAGAGAGAAAGGTCGGCAGGTGAGATTCCATGAGGAGCGGTCTGGGGGAAGAGAGCAGCTCTGAGCTTGGGGTAAGGAGCGAGGGCCATCTTGAACAGCTGCACATCTACTTTCTCTCGTCCATCTCCCTTCTGGACGATCTGCAACAGAAAAAGCACTGAAGCCCACTTGCCCAGCGGATTCTCTGCCACGCCAATTCCAAGCAGTTAAGGCAGCCCTAGGGCTGACCTCTGACTCTGCAACGAGAGGCCAGGCCAACATAGCCAGCTTGTGGTTAGGAGAGGGGATGTTGGCTGCAGCGATGTTGACTTCGGGCCTTTAACCCCCTTTGTAGAAGGGCTGGTCAGCTGCCATCCTTCTGCGGTTGGCATACCTGGTCAATCCCTCCCCTGGCAAACATGGTGGTAGCCAGGGCAAGAAGGGTCCGTCCCTCCAACAGCATGGTGCTCACGCTAGCCTGGTTGCTGGGAATCAAGATCTGGGCATTGGCTAGACTAGCCTGAAAAATCTTGTCTGCATCTGGAGCAGGATGGCCAGGAGAGGAGGAGGGGGAACAAAGGGAGCGTTAGCCAAAAGAAAAAGTCAAAAGAAACTTAGCATAATCAACCAGATTAGCCAAAGCTAAACGTCCTTTAAGTACAATGATGCAAACTCTAGTACAGTAATTCTTAATTCGTTTTATGACCAGTAGAAAAGTTTGTAAGAAGAAGCAATTTTTCCCATAGGAATCAATGTAAAAGCAAATAATGCGTGCGATTGGGGACACCACAGGGAGGGTGGAGGCCCTGTTTTCTCCTGGGAGATTCCTAGAGAGGCCTCACAGAGTCTTCTCCCTGCCTTTTCCGGCCCTGTTTCCTCCCAGCAGATTCCTAGAGAGGCCCCACGGAGTCTTCTCCCTGCCTTTTCCAGCCGTTTCCTCCCAGGAGATTCCTAGAGAGGCCCCACGGAGTCTTCCCCCTGCCTTTTCCAGCCGTTTCCTCCTGGGAGATTCCTAGAGAGGCCCCATGGAGGCTTCTCCCTGCCTTTTACGGTTACAGTTTCAGAGGCTTGGGTTTGTAAGTAGAAAATGGTTCTTGAGAAGAGGCAAAAAAAAATCTTGAACACTCGGTTCTTATCTAGAAAAGTTTGTAAGTAGAGGCGTTCTTAGGTAGAGGTGCCACTGTAGTTATTTCCAAGGTCCCATTCATAACCCAAGTGATTTTCCTCTGCCTGATACTTTTAAATGGGATAGAAGAGGGAAATTATTAAACACAAAGAAAAAGCCACATATTTTATTTCCCCTTAAGAATTCCATTTTGGAAAAAGAGAGGTCAACAATCCACTTACTCACAGGATCTGGTGATCCCTTGGATCTCTAAGGTCGAATCATGTAAGTTAGGATATGTTGTCCTCAGCCTACCTACTTTTCTGAAGGGCCAGCAAGTCCAGTGCCAATTGCCCTTGGCCTGTAGGATGACCACACATGGGGCTTTTACTTATAGCTTTCTACATCAAAATCAGTTTGATCCAGAAAGCAAGAATAGTAGATTGGATTGAGACTCCTTCATCCCAGACTGTTGCAGCTTCAATCAATCCCATTTCAAAGGGAGGTCGAGCAGGCAAACTTGAGCGCAAGGGTTGACCAGAGGCTGCGAGAGGGTGGACAGGCCTCTCTGTCCTCCAAAATGGAAGGCAACCAGCCTTACAATGTGATGCCATTTTACTCCGTAAAGAGCGAAAAACACTACGCAAACAGACTGCAACTGGGACACCTGCTTCCTGACCCAGCAAAGGATAAGAGTCCTTGGGGATTCCGCTTGGCTGATCTTGACCGAGTCTAGGGTGGTGCTCATATCTATTTCAAGGCCATTGAGGCAGCATTGATTTCCGTGCAAGTAGATGAAGCCCTCCCACTTAGGTGGGAAGGCTTTTTGACCAACATTTGATTTTTGATTTTATTTTATTGAATTCGTATGCCGCCCCTCTCCGTAGACTCGGGGCGGCTAACAACAGTAGTAAAACAGCATGTGACAATCCAATATTAAAACAATTAAAAACCCTTATTGTAAAACCAAACATACATAGACATACCATGCATAAAATTGTAAAGGCCTAGGGGGAAAGAGTATCTCAATTCCCCCGTGCCTGGCGGCAGAGGTGGGTTTTAAGACGCTTACGAAAGGCAAGGAGGGTGGGAGCAATTCTAATCTCTGGGGGGGAGTTGGTTCCAGAGGGCCGGGGCCGCCACAGAGAAGGCTCTTCCCCTGGGTCCCGCCAAGTGACATTGTTTAGTTCAGTGGTTCCCAACCTTGGCCACTTGAAGATATCTGGACTTCAACTCCCAGAATTCCCCAGCCAGCATTCGCTGGCTGGGGAATTCTGGGAGTTGAAGTCCAAATATCAGAAGGCGGTCCCTGAGATAGTCTGTCCCAATGAGATGCGAAGGCACCTACCGCCAGGATGGTTGGCAATGTCCCAACATTGCACTAAAAACTCAAACCAAGGCTGTGCTTCACGCAGATCCTTATCATTGAGAATGGGGCAGTCTGATGAAAATAAACTGAAAATCAAGAACAACATTTCACAGAATTGCAAAGACAAAGCAAGTCTTCTCTCTCCTGGTCGGATATCGGCCATTCCAATGAATGTGGCTTAACTATCAGCTGTGCTGTGGGCTTTCTTGGGCAGGGCAATCGCCAGTTCCCACAATCCCAACAGCACGACTCCCTCGTCTCCCTAGTTCACAGCTGTCCAACCCAAAGCACAACCTGTTTCTCCCACAAGGCATAAAGGAAGGCTTCAGGAAAGGAAATGATTGTACTAGTTCAGGGCTAAACAAAGTTGGCTCTTCTATAGAACAAAAAAGACTGACGGCAGAAAAAGACCTCATGGTCCATGTAGTCTGCCCTTATACTATTTCCTATATTTTTATCTTAGGATGGATCTATGTTTATCCCAGGCAGGTTTAAATTCAGTTACTGTGGATTTACCAACCACGTCTGCTGGAAGTTTGTTCCAAGCATCTACTGCTCTTTCAGTCAAATAATATTTTCTCATGTTGCTTTTTGATCTTTCCCCCAACTAACTTCAGATTGTGTCCCCTTGTTCTTGTGTTCACTTTCCTATTTAAAACACTTCCCTCCTGAACCTTATTTAACCCTTTGACATATTTAAATGTTTCGATCATGTCCCCCCTTTTCCTTCCTTTTCCTCCAGACTATACAGATTGAGTTCATGAAGTCTTTCCTGATACGTTTTATACTTAAGACCTTCCACCATTCTTGTGTGACATATGAACTTCAACTCCCAGAATTCCTGAGCTGGCATGACTGGCTCAGGAATTCTGGGAGTTGAAGTCCACAAGTCATAGAAGAGCCAACGTTGCCTACCCCGGGACTAGTTGATGAGCAATACCAACGGCTGAGCAGCCTCCGAAGGGCCGCACCCCCATTCACAGAATCTGCTGCCCACCTCCTCTAACTGCCTCTGCTGGAATCATCATCATCATCATCATCATCATCATCATCATTATTATTATTATTCACGCAGTCCTAGTTGCTTGAGAAGCGCCCGACTGGTGATGAAATACAAAATCCAGCATAGTGATCTTGTTTGCCGTGTTGTATTGACACAATATTATTATTATTATTATTATTATTATTATTATTATTATTATTATTTCTATTATTATTATTCACGCAGTCTTAGTTGCTTGGGAAGCACCCGACTGGTGATGAAATACGAAATCCTGCATAGTGATCTCGTTTGCTGTGTTGTATTGACATATTATTATTATTATTATTATTATTATTATTATTATTATTATTATTTATTATATTTGTATGCCGCCCCTCTCTGGGGACTCGAAGCGGATCACAACAGCAAAACACAGTACAAATCTAATAATTAAAAACAGTTAAAATCCTTAATATAAAACAGTCATACATCCCAGACAAATCATACATAGAACAGAATCAATTTCCCCATGCCTAACTGCAGAGGTGGCTTTTAAGGAGCTTGCGAAAGGCAAGGAGGGTGGGGGCGGTTCTAATCTCCGGGATGAGTTGATTCCAGAGGGTCGGGGCCACCACAAAGAAGGCTCTTCCCCTGGGTCCCGCCAGTCGACATTGTTTCGCCGACGGGACCCAGAGAAGGCCGACTCTGTGGGACCTAAGTTGTTGGGATTCGTGCGGCAGAAGGCGAACCGGCCGTGGCCACCTACCGATAGTAATCCAAGTAGGAGTAGAGAAGGTGGTCCAGCCCCCGTTCTAAGCAATAAAGGACAAAGCAGGCGTGGAAATCTAAGCCGTTTGCAGAGACGTAGCTTAGGAGAGGATGTGGCTCTTGCATCAGGCCTCCGGCGCAGGCGGTTCTTTGCAGGAGGCCTTCAAAGTCTTCCAGTTCTGCGGGCGCAAAAGTCCCATTTCTGCCAAGAATAAAAGCAGAGCAGAAAGAGCAGCTGAGCAACCTTCCCTTTTAAAAGAGCAGCTAGAAAACCGGATGGAAATGGAGGGAATTATGCGGACCAGGCACCTACCTAGCTAGGACGTCCAAGACTTCATTGTGCAAGTAGTGGCTGCATAAGGCACTCTGACCGATGGCTTCCAAAGGCAGAGGGGGCCAGTTTGCAGGGTTGCCTTCGGGTTGAGAGTCAGATATCCACGAACTGATATTTACCCAATCATGCCAAGACGACAAATACATCCAAAGGGCTTCAGGATTACAGAACTTAAATTCTAAATTTTTAGAGAAATGAAACATAGAAACACAGAAGATTGAGGGCAGAAAAAGACCTCCTGGTCCATCTAGTCTGCCCTTCTACTATTTCCTGTATTTTATCTTAGGGTGGATATACAGTATGTTTATCCCAGGCAGGTTTAAATTCAGTTCCTGTAGCTTTACCAACCACATCTGCTGGAAGTTTGTTCCAAGGATCTAACTAACTAACTAACTAACTAACTAACTAACTAACTAACTAACTAACTAACTAACTAACTAACTATTTATTTATTGGATTTGTATGCCGCCCCTCTCCGGAGACTCGGGGCAGCTAACAACAGTAATAAAACAATGTACAATAATAATCCAATAAATACTAAAAATGATTTAAAAACCCATTAATATAAAAAACCAAACATACATACAGACATACCACACATGAAATTGTAAAGGCCCAGGGGGAAAGAGCATCTCAATTCCCCCATGCCTGGCGGCAGAGGTGGGTTTTAAGGAGCTTATGAAAGGCAAGGAGGGTGGGGGCAATTCTAATCTCTGGGGGGAGTTGGTTCCAGAGGGCTGGGGCCGCCACAGAGAAGGCTCTTCCCCTGGGTCCGGCCAAGCGGCATTGTTTCTTTCAGTAAAATAATATTTTCTCACATTACTTCTAATCCTTCCTCCAACTAACCTCATATTGTTCCCCCTTGTTCTTGTGTTCACTTTCCTATTAAAAACACTTCCCCCCTGAACCTTCTTTAACCCTTTAACATATTTAAATGTTTCGATCATGTCCCCCCCTTTCCCTTCTGTCCTCTAGACTATACAGGTTGAGTTCATTAAGTCTTTCCTGATAAATTTTATGCTTAAAAGTTAAGACCTTCCACCATTTTTGTAGCCCGTCTTTGGACCCGTTCAATTTTATCCATATCTTTTTGTGGGTGAGGTCCCCAGAACTGAACACAGTATTCCAAATGTGGTCTCACCAGCGCTCTAATACAGCGGGATCACAATCTCCCTTGACATTTGAGCAGGATTCTGGTCCGATGCCATGAAGGGCTTTATAGGTCATAACCAACACTTTGAATTGTGACCGGAAACTGATTGGCAACCAATGCAGACTGCGGAGTGTTGGTGTGACATGGGCATACCTAGGGAAGCCCATGATTGCTCTCGCAGCTGCATTCTGCACGATCTGAAGTTTCCGAACACCCCATAAATAATAAAGGCAGCATAAAAACAAAACGAATAAATACAAAGGTGCAAATCCGCGCTCCCATAGCCACAAGTACTTACCCCCTTCCTGAACTCTCACAGGGAGAAGGACCCTTTCCCGTGTAGATGGATTCCACCACTGAGCCCAGTTTAGCATCACCCTGTGTTCCCTGTTATGAATTCGGTCTTGAAGGCAATTCAGAAAGGAATCCAAAGTAGTAACATCAGTAGAGTCTGGTTCTTTTCTCCAAGATCTAGAACCAACAATTAAGCATTTCCTTGAAACCAGGGCATTGATTCTTTCCAAAACGTCTTACCAAAGGATGATCCTCCAAAAACCAAACCCCAAAATGAGCCCGTATTCAACACCAAATACACATCAGATTTACTCTGGCCAGTAGCTCACCAACAAATGAAGGCAAATACAGTGTTCCCTCGACTTTCGCGGGTCTGACATTCACGAAAAGTCTATATCACGGCCTTTCAAAAAATATTAATTAAAAATATTTTGTGGTTTTTTTTCTACACCACGGTTTTTCCCTTCCATGATGTCATTTGCTAATAAATAATTATTGTTAATAAATAATTATGTTAATAATTATCAGTATCATTAAGTATATTCTTCAGTGGTGAGTACCAGTAATAATGGTGAGTAATAATCTAAAGCATTGTTTCCCAACCTTGGCAACTTGAAGATATCTGGACTTCAACTACCAGAATTCCCCAGCCAGCATTCGCTGGCTGGGGAATTCTGGGAGTTAAAGTCCAAATATCTTCAAGTTGCCAAGGTTGGGAAACACTGATCTAAAGGTTGTTAAGGGAATGGGAAATTGTAATTTAGGGGTTTAAAGTGTTAGGGGATGTCCTGCGATACTGTTCATAGTCAAAAATAGTGTAATTACTTCCGCCTCTCTACTTCGCAAAAATTTGACTTTCACGGGCAGTCTCGGAACGCATCCCCTGCGAAAATCAAGGGGACACTGCATATGTGTCCCATGATAATCTCCAGCAGGATCCAATCTGGGTTGGTCCCTGGGAGCGGAGGTTTAGTCTTCTGAGCTTTCAGATTCGTGCTGGATTCGTGCTGGTGCCCATCCTCAGGGAACTTCTCTTTCACCAGTATCTCTGCTTTGGGCCAGTCCAGTGATGGCGAACCTCATGATCCATCTAGTCTGCCCTTATATTATTTTCTGTATTTTATCTAAGGATGGATCTATGTTTATCCCAGGCATGTTTAAATTCAGTTACTGTGGATTTACCAACCACATCTGCTGGAAGTTTGTTCCAAGGATCTACTACTCTTCCAGTAAAATAATATTTTCTCATGTTGCTTTTGATCTTTCCCCCAACTAACTTCAGATTGTGTCCCCTTGTTCTTGTGTTCATTTTCCTATTAAAAACACTTCCCTCCTGGACCTTATTTAACCCTTTAACATGTTTAAATGTTTCGATCATGTCCCCCCTTTTCCTTCTGTCCTCCAGACTATACAGATTGAGTTCATGAAGTCTTTCCTGATACGTTTTATGCTTAAGACCTTCCACCATTCTTGTAGCCCGTCTTTGGACCCGTTCAATTTTGTCAATATCTTTTTGTAGGCGAGGTCTCCAGAACTGAACACAGTACAGTGATCCCTCGATTAGCACGGTCTCGATTAGCGCGAAACGCTGCAACGCGGTTTTTCAAAAAATATTAATTAAAAAAATAAAATATTAAAATAAAATATTAAAAAATAAAAAATAAGTCCACGCTAGTTCTCTCTCTCTTTCTCTCCCTGTTGCCGGCGTGGTATATGAGAGAGAAAGAGAGAGGCAGAGGTCGGGTGCATTATCGGGAGGTGGAGGCGGCGTGGGGACGCTGGGTGCCGGTTCCCTGAATGGAGACCGCCGGCCGCTCAATCGGGCCGGCAGGGAACAGAATGGAGCCTTCCGCGGCGGGGCTGGTAAGGGGGGGAGCCGAAGGGGGAGCCGAGCCCAGCCCCGTGGCATTCGCCTTCCTCCCGCCCGCAGCCGAGACTGATCGTGGGCTCCTTCGCAACCTCGGAGAGCTTCCTGGTTTTCGTGAGCTTTCATGCCCTGGAAGCTCTCCGAGGTTGCGAAGGAGCCCACGATCAGTCTCGGCTGCGGGTGGGAGGAAGGCGAATCCCCCGTGGGCTCCGTTACATCTTCCGCTGCCAGCCAGGCCATGCTGGCGGCAGCGGAACAATCGCTGGCTGTCAACTTTTCTTTTTAAAACTGGGCAGGAGCTGACTTGCCTCCCCAGTGCTAAAAAGAAAAGTTGACAGCCAGCGCTGCGACTGACGGAATGCTGAGCCTCCCGTTCTCCCCCCCACACCTCGCCCCTTCCGGTTTCGGCGTTCGGCAACGGAGTCCGGCGCTGGGGCCATGCGGGGCCGCTCATCCAGGGGGGCGTGGACTGGCAAGTCGCCCTCCTTTCTCTTTCTTTCTCTCTCTTATACCACACCGGTAACAGGGAGAGAAAGAGAGAGAGCGGAGGGCACCTTGCCGGTCCACGCCCCCCTAGATGAGCGGCTCCGCATGGCCCCAGCGCCGCCCAGGCAGCTTGCCGCTTGCCGTATTGCAGCGAAGGAGGCGAAGCAAGGCTCCAAGCTGCAATACGGCAAGCGGCAAGTGATCTTGGGGTTTCCCCTTTGCCTGGGCGGCGGGAAGACCAAGGGAGGGTTCCTTCAGCCGCCCAACACCTGATCCGCTCTGCAGCGCGGCAATGGGGAAACCCCATCTTCGGCTCCTCGCTGCTTCCGCGCTGCGGAGCAGATCAGCTGTTGGGCGGCTGAAGGAACCTCCCCTTGGTCTTCCCCGCCGCCCACACGCAAACTCCACCATCTGCGCATGTGCGGCCATGAAAAAATGGCGCACATGCGCAGATGGTGGTTTTTACTTCCGCATCCAGTATAACGCGGAAATCGGTTAGCGCGGGAGGTCTTGGAACGTAACCCCCGCGCTAATCGAGAGATCACTGTATTCCAAATGTGGCACTCTACATAGCGGGATCATAATCTCCCTCTTCCTGCTTGTTATACCTCTAGCTATGCAGCCAAGCATCCTACTTCCTTTCCCTACCGCCTGACCCCACTGTTCACCCATTTTGAGACTGTCTGAAATCACTACCCCTAAATCCTTCTCTTCTGAAGTTTTTGCTAACACAGAACTGCCAATACAATACTCAGATTCAGGATTCCTTTTCCCCAAGTGCATTTCCAATACTATAAAAAAAGGCAGACAAGGAGAAAACAGGAGCTTATCTTTGTCTGTCTCACGTGCTGGGAGTTCGGTTCATCCCAGGATCATTCCCACCTGTGAGTAAACTGAAGCTGCCTTACCTGCAACAGGCTACACTCTTTTCCTCTCGTTGGAAGGTGCCTGAATAAATATTTTCTACCTCGTGCACAAAGTCTATCATTTCCTTCTCTGTTTCAGGAAGAACATCTTCATCTTGTAGCGCACTCACCTACAGAGTCAAAACGAAACTTTAGTTTCTCTCTTTTTAAAAAAAAATTTTTTTAAATTATTTTTCAATAGACAAACAAAAACAAACAACATTCAACATTCAAGGAGCTACCATTGCTCCGCTTGTCACAAAAGTCTAACTAGTACACACAAAAAAGTCTAACTATAATCAGATCAATACAGAAATATAACACACACACTCTATGTTCTTGTTAAATTTAACTCTGTTATCTTTATGTTATAATTTATTAATTTTCTTATCTATAAAATATCAAATACTTCAACTAGAAATAAGATATAAAGAATAACACTTTAAAATTTATAATATTGCAAAAATACTCTGTGTTTATATTGTTTTTAAGCTATTACGTTCTATCTATTATTATCATGTTATAGAGTAGTTGAAATTCACTTATTTAATATAACTAAAAAAAGAAACCTTGTCATATTAATTTCTAAATGTTCTTTCATGTATACATTCAGTTTAATATTCAGATTAATAAATTCAAATGATTATAAATTCTTACTTATATAGTTTTACAACTATTTTTAAAATTCCACCGTTTATATACTTTGTCCCATATTTTATAAAATTCTGTTTCAGTTTGATTATTCAAACTTTTAGTTTCTTTTCCATCCAACAGATACGCACATTTTCAAGTTTCCTTTAAATTAAATTTTGAACAAGGTGAGGAACAAAGGGACTTTACAAGGGAAGTACTGCCAATTGCTTACAAAAGATCAGAAAATGTTATCAGTGCAATTGAATTTCCACTTCGGCTATTAATACTGGAACCCTATCAAGGACGTTGTGACCTTTTCTGAGATTTGAGAATAAATTATCAATTTGAGGAGGTTAGCAGAATGCATGGGGGGGGGGGGAACACAATTAATTTACATCATTTCATGGGCAAAGGTTCTTATTTAAACTTACCAAAAAGTCCCGGACATGGTAATCTGTTGTGTAGAAACATATTTTGTGCAGTTGTTGCTTCACGCTGAGGCCCTAACGAAAGGAAAAAAGAAATTCTCCTGCAGGAGGGTTTGCAAAAAACATGACCTGGTTCTCTGCACTGGGATGGAAAGACCCGAGGCCTTGGCT
Organism: Erythrolamprus reginae; assembly: GCF_031021105.1. NCBI lineage: Eukaryota > Metazoa > Chordata > Lepidosauria > Squamata > Dipsadidae > Erythrolamprus > Erythrolamprus reginae. The sequence goes on along the minus strand of NC_091959.1, from coordinate 14,070,931 downwards.
ATGGTCTTTCATTGTCAGTAAACAGTGGCTCAAGAAGGCAGACGTGTCCCTGGGGGGCTATGGATCACCCTTTCCCATCTAAACCCTAGCCCAGAGGCAGAGGTGGGATGCTAAGGTGGAACTGTGACGTGTGCTCGCCCCCGTGGCTCTGAGTGCTAGCAGAGTCCAGCGCAATTCTGCTACTGCACCTGGGCAGGGAGCGAAATCCCACGCAGACACGCACGATTTGGCTCCCTGCCCAAGTGCAGTAGCAGAATTGCACTGGCCTCTGCTAGCACTGCAGACCAGGTGCAGTAGCAGAATTGCGCTGGACTCTGCTAGCACTGCAGACCAGGTGCAGTAGCAGAATTGCGCTGGACTCTGCTAGCACTGCAGACCAGGTGCAGTAGCAGAATTGCGCTGGACTCTGCTAGCACTGCAGACCAGGTGCAGTAGCAGAATTGCCCTGGACTCTATTAGCACTGCAGACCAGGTGCAGTATCAGAATTGCACTGGACTCTGCTAGCACTGCAGACCAGGTGCAGCAGCAGAATTGCACTGGACTCTGCTAGCAGTGCAGACCAGGTGCAGTAGCAGAATTGCGCTGGACTCTGCTAGCACTGCAGACCAGGTGCAGTAGCAGAATTGCACTGGACTCTGCTAGCACTGCAGACCAGGTACAGTAGAAGAATTGCGCTGGACTCTGCTAGCACTGCAGACCAGGTGCAGTAGCAGAATTGCGCTGGACTCTGCTAGCACTGCAGACCAGGTACAGTAGAAGAATTGCGCTGGACTCTGCTAGCACTGCAGACCAGGTACAGTAGCAGAATTGCGCTGGACTCTGCTAGCACTGCAGACCAGGTGCAGTAGCAGAATTGCACTGGACTCTGCTAGCACTGCAGACCAGGTACAGTAGAAGAATTGCGCTGGACTCTGCTAGCACTGCAGACCAGGTGCAGTAGCAGAATTGCACTGGACTCTGCTAGCACTGCAGACCAGGTACAGTAGAAGAATTGCGCTGGACTCTGCTAGCACTGCAGACCAGGTACAGTAGCAGAATTGCGCTGGACTCTGCTAGCACTGCAGACCAGGTGCAGTAGCAGAATTGCGCTGGACTCTGCTAGTACTGCAGACCAGGTGCAGTAGCAGAATTGCACTGGACTCTGCTAGCACTGCAGACCAGGTACAGTAGCAGAATTGTGCTGGACTCTGCTAGCACTGCAGACAAGGTGCAGTAGCAGAATTGCGCTGGACTCTGCTAGCACTGCAGACTAGGAGCATTAGCAGAATTGCACTAGACTCTGCTAGCACTGCAGACTAGGAGCATTAGCAGAATTGCACTGGACTCTGCTAGCACTGCAGACCAGGTGCAGTAGCAGAATTGCGCTGGTCTCTGCTAGCACTGCAGACTAGGAGCATTAGCAGAATTGCACTGGACTCTGCTAGCACTGCAGACCAGGTGCAGTAGCAGAATTGCGCTGGACTCTGCTAGCACTGTAGACCAGGTGCAGTAGCAGAATTGCACTGGACTCTGCTAGCACTGCAGACCAGGTACAGTAGCAGAATTGCACTGGACTCCGCTGGAACTCAGAGCCACAGGGGTGACCACACGTTACCGTTCCACCTTAGCAGCCCACCTCTGCCCAGAGGTACCAAGGAGAAATCACTGTGCTCAGGATGCGAAGATACAAAAACTGTGCGCGTGAAAATACTGCACAGCAAAGATTTAAATGGTGCTCAGTGGGGTTGTGATATTACTCACCATGTTCCTTAAAAGTTTTGAAGCTTCATTGATGTCGTCCTTCAGGAGGCTTCTGTAGGCCATCTCCAGACCTATCCGGCTTAACTGCCCAAGATCCTGGGCAGGATTGTGAGTCAGACGGAAAAAGACTTGGGCCTCTGGCACTCGGTTGCTCAGGAGGGCTTCAGTGACCGCTTGCTGGGAAACAAAACGAGGAGCGATTTCAAGAGCCCCCGCTCTGCCCAACCCGAGGTTCACGTTCTGTTTTGAGAGGCCGAGGAGAGGCAAGGGAAGTGGGGACGGGGGCAGAACAGGGGAATGCTGAATGAAAGCAAAGGGGCACAAACCAATTGAAGACGCCGAGTCCAGCTTTACAACTTTAAAAGAGATGATCAGTACAGTAATCCCTCGCTACTTCACGGTTCATCTTTCACGGATTTGCTATTTCACAAGTTTTCAAAATCCATTAAAATTTTTAAATCCATTAAAAATGCATAAAATTCTTCTACAGTACTACTGTACTCTATTAAAGAAACTGGTGGGATATCCCATATAGTTCCAGCTGAGAAACATTATAGAATGACTGTTT
>NC_091959.1:14031122-14063622 GCF_031021105.1 Erythrolamprus reginae | reverse complement strand
TCATATTTTCTTCAGGGTACAAATATATATGTAGTTTCTAGAACCGCTAAGTTTATAGTCAGGGCTGTTCAGATGAGAATACATTTTATAGAACATATTGGGGTGGCATGCAAAGGAGATGAACTCACTTAAGAATATTTTATATCAGTAACTTAGATTTGTTTAATATAATCCTTTGCACGAGTTATATTCTCATGTTTTACTACTCAATTTTAGCATATTATACTGCATTTTAACTTATTATTTATTCAAATTCCCTCTATTTTAGCCAATGTTATTGTATTTTAACCAGTCACAGTTTTATGACGACCAATGTGGTCCTTTTCCTCGCTTTGATATGGTCGATTGACTAATCAAATAAAGTTGATATTGATTGATTGATATATTGAAATTTTAAGGATAAGCTATTAACCTTATTAGTTGATTTGAATTATTTTAACTATAACGAAAATGTTGAAGTAGGTGTTATAGTATAGTAGTATACTGTATTAAGAAATTTTAAGCATAAGGTTCTTTGTTTTATTAATTATTTTAATTATATTGTTAAAATGGAAATACAGGAGTAGATGTTAAATTATAGTAGTATATTACTGTAATTGTTTTAACTACAACGTTAAAATGGAAATACTGAAGTAGATGTGATATTATAGTACTATATTATGAGTTATTTTTCTGTATTGATCTAAATTATAATTAGTCTTTTTCTGTATTAGTAAGACTTCTATGCTTAGTGGAGCAATGGTAGTAGCTCCTTTAAATGTTAAATGTTGTGTGTCTTGTCTGTCATAAATATTTTTAAAAAAGAAATGCACAAGCTTGCTTTGGCTTTCAAAGTGATGTCAAGAGTGATATATATATGACATTCATTCCATTAAGCGTTCAGAAGACCCACGGACCTCCGATTCGCAGGTATCTGCCCTGACCCCCCCCCCTCTGCATTCAATGCAGTTTACTTTGTGTAAGTGACACTTACTTTGTATTTATACTGCAATTTATAAAATATCAGTGTGAACATTCATAGTTTACTTACTCTTCAAGTAAAAATCTGACATAATATTTGCAGGCTGATCTTGTTCAGAGTTTGTTTCAGACAGACTGAAAAGGTTCTCTTTATTCTTTAGGAAAAAATCCACAGTGTCCAACTGGCGGTTCTCTAAGCCAGCCTAAATATAAAAAAATGTATTTTTTATATTACATTTATACAGAGATCCGACATCAATACTTATATCTCTTTTAATTAGCACCTAGCCTGAGTGTCCAAGGGAGCATCAAGTCCTGGTATTCTCACTTCCTGATTTCTCTTCTCAGAGGCCTGGCTGTCACAACGTCAAGACAAACCTTTGTCCAATCACACAGGATTTTTTCCTGCAGTAGCTGAGCTCTCTTTCTCTGCATACAAACTCCTTAACGTGAATATGATCTATTCTAAGGACTTATATCTCTTTTAATTAGCACCTAGCCTGAGTGTCCAAGGGAGCATCAAGTTAACATATTTGTTCCGTATATAATATATTTGAGCAAGCCAAAATAAGTGCTAGGTGATATTTATTTATTTTATTTATTTATTCGATTTTTATGCTGCCCTTCTCCTTAGACTCAGGGCAGCTTACAACATGTTAGCAATAGCACTTTTTAACAGAGCCAGCATATTGCCCCCACAATCCGGGTCTTCATTTTACCCATCTCGGAAGGATGGAAGGCTGAATCAACCTTGAGCTGGTGATGAGATTTGAACCGCTGATCTACAGATCTACAGTCAGCTTCAGTGGCCTGCAGTACAGCACTCTACCTGCTGCGCCACCCCGGCTCTATATATGTTAATTACAGCTTACTTTTACATAGACTTGTAACTAACATTGACAGTCAATATTTCTTTGTAATATAGAGCAAAGGACCAGTGATCTACATAAGATTCAGGATTTTTTAAAGATAATAAATGACAGACGAAATATGCAGATGGCACTAAAATACACGTGGTAATACAGTAATCCCTTGCTACTTTGCGGTTCATCTTTTGCGGATTCGCTATTTCGCGGGTTTTCAAAGGGGGCTTAAATCCATTAAACCCATTGAAAATTCTAAACCCATTAAAAATTCGTAAAATTCTTCTACAGTACTACTGCGCTCTATTAAAGAAGCTGGTAGGATATCACATGTAGTTCCATCTGAGAAATATTATAGAATGACTGTTTAATGCAAAGGGTGGGTTTTAAAAGTCCAAATGCTCGTTAAATACATAAGAAAACATCTTTCCTCTACTTCACGGGAATTAATTTTTTACGGGTGGTCTTGGAATGCATCCCGCGTGAAAAATGAGGGGCTACAGTGTTCCCTTGATTTTTGCGGGTTCAAACTTCGCGAAAAGTCTATATCACGGTTTTTCAAAAATATTAATTAAAAAATACTTTACTGGTTTTTTCCCTATACCACGGTTTTTCCCACTCGATGACGTCATATGTCATGGCCAAACTTTCGTCTGCCTTTAATAAATATTTTTTTAATAAACTTTAATAAATAAACATGGTGAGTAATAATCTGAATGGTTGCTAAGGGAATGGAAAATTGCAATTTAGGGGTTTAAAGTGTTAAGGGAAGGCTTGTGATCTTGTTCATAGCCAAAAATAGTGTATTTACTTCCGCATCTCTACTTCGCGGAAATTCGACTTTCGCGGGCGGTCTCGGAACGCATCCCCCGTGAAAAGCGAGGGAACACTGTACTGTACTTTTAAAAAAACGATCTTCATAATTTGAAGAATTGTGCTGGAATTAACCAAGTCAGTTTCTTGTCTTGTCAGCAGAAGATGTTGTCTCTCCACTAGCTGAGTACCAGAACCAGCAGAGCAAAAAGTGTGGAGGATCAACTTTCCTGCTCTAGAAGGCATGGCCAGGGCCTTGCGGCTTCAGAGGCACCAGGGAAAGAGTTGGAGTCATACAGGAAATCCTCAGCCATAGAAAGATGTTGCTACCCACAACCTTGGAAACACGCATGGCCCGGGCTTCTTTCCTTACCTCTAAGGCATGTACCGGAATCGAACACCTTCCCCACCGATTGAGGCGGCAAAGGGAATCGACAGTGCTAGCGCTTCCGTAGATGATCAGTCTGTTCAGAAATTCCTCTTGTGTAAAGCCAAAGAGGAACAAGAAGAGGCCAGAATCTAAGGATGATCACAAAAGAGAGAGGTTAGTTCCATAGTGCTCAATAATAATAATAATAATAATAATAATAATAATAATAATAAGTAACTCAATGTCGTATCGACAGTTGGTGGAACAAAGCATTGCATGGCCAGTTCTTGGAGAAGATTGAAGACAAAGTGAATAAAGAAAAGACCTGGTCATGGCTTACAAGTGGAACACTCAAAAAGGAGACAGAAGGACTAATACTGGCGGCACAAGAACAGGCCATTAGAACAAATGCTGTCAAAGCCAGAATTGAAAAATCAACAGACGATCCAAAGTGCAGACTCTGTAAAGAAACAGATGAAACAATCGATCACATACTCAGCTGCTGCAAAAAGATCGCACAGACTGACTACAAGCATAGACATGATGCTGTGGCACAGATGATCCACTGGAACTTGTGCCGGAACTACCATTTACCAGTGGCAAAGAACTGGTGGGATCATGAAGCCCAAAAAAGTGGTTGAAAATGAGCAAGCAAAACTACTGTGGGACTTCCGACTTCAGACTGACCGAATTCTGAAGCATAACACACCAGACATCGTGATGGTGGAGAAAAAGAAAGTATGGACCATCGACTTCGCAATCCCAGGAGACAGCAGAATTGAGGAGAAGCAGCTAGAGAAATTAGTGAAATACAAAGATCTAAAAATCGAGCTGCAACGACTCTGGCATAAGCCCGTGAAAGTGGTCCCAGTGGTACTTAAAAATCAAAGAAACTCACCTGAAAAGACAAGCCATAGAGGTTCCTCTCTGGTATATTCCACAAAAAAGGAGTTTCCCCCGCCAGAAGACCGCGTGATGCCCTGCGACACCAAATCCCACAGGAGCAGAGTCAGTCCTTCGCTTTCACTGGAGACAGTGAACAGCACGTGAAAGCCACTCACATGTTTACAATCAAGAGTCCCACATTCTTCTAGGTCACCTAAATGTATGTCCTTCCATCGCCTGTCCACAGGGCTTTTCTTATCTCTCCCTCTGGAGCTTGCAAGAACAAATGCTACTTCTTGAAAGAGGGACGCTGAAGAAGTGTCCAAAGCCTTGGGTTTAAGAGGCTCTAAGTGCAGAAGATGTTGATACCAAGGCAACTCAACATCGGTACACAAACGTGGAAAATAATTATGTGTGTGTGTATCACTCATGTGTGTCTTCCAGGATCTGGGAAAAAAGGAGAAAAAACATTAGAAAACATAGAAGTCTGACGGCAGAAAAAAACCTCATGGTCCATCTAGTCTGCCCTTATACTATTTCCTGTATTTTATCTTACAATGGATCTATGTTTATCCCAGGCATCTTTAAATTCAGTTACTGTGGATTTACCAACCACGTCTGCTGGAAGTTTGTTCCAAGGATCTACTACTGTGTATGCTTGCTTTTAATAATGGGTTTTTTAGTATTTTTAAAATTATTAGATTTGTTCTTACATTGTCTTTGATATTGTTGTGAGCCGCCCCGAGTCTATGGAGAGGGGCGGCATACAAATCTAATAAATAATAATAATAATAATAATAATAATAATAATAATACTCTTTCAGTCAAATAATATTTTCTCACGTTGATTTTGATCTTTCCCCCAACTAACTTCAGATTGTGTCCCCTTGTTCTTGTGTTCACTTTCCTATTAAAAACACTTCCCTCCTGAACCTTATTTAACCCTTTAACAAATTTAAATGTTTCGATCATGTCCCCCCTTTTCCTTCCGTCCTCCAGACTATACAGATTGAGTTCATTAAGTCTTTCCTGATAGGTTTTATGATTAAGACCTTCCACCATTCTTGTAGCCTGTCTTTGGACCTATTCAATTTTGTCAATATCTTTTTGTAGGTGAGGTCTCCAGAACTGAACACAGTATTCCAAATGCGGTCTCACCAGCGCTCTATATTTTCAATGATACATAAAGATGTAAGAATTGTACGTTTCGACGAAGCAAGTCTTCTCGCTACTATGAAAGTATCTTTTGCCAACTACTAACCTGTCAGTCTGAAATGAAGCTTGCAAGAACTTCATGCTGTAGCTTGAACGATTGAGGTCATCTTCATCCACCCCCTCCAACTGTTGCACGGGAAGATTTTCAAAGCTCCGCTTGCGAAACAAATGGTCAGGGTATTCTCTGGGGAGATTAAACAGATTAACAGAGTTGGTAGGGATCTTGTAGATCTTCTAGGCCCAACCCCCAACATCATTTCTGACAAACAGCAGTCCAATCTCTTCTTGAAAGTCTCAAGTGATGAGGTTTCCATAACTTCCGAAGGCAACTTCTGTTCCGTTGGTTGATTGTTCTCACTGTCAAAAAGTTCCTCCTTATTTCTAGGTTGAATCTCTCCTTGATCAGTTTCCATCCATTATTCTTTGTTTGGCCTTCTGGTGCTTTGGAAACAGCCTGACCCCCTCCACTCTGTGGCAGCCCCTCAAGTATTGGAAGATTGCTATCCTGTCTTCTCTGGTCCTTCTCTTTGCTAGACTAGCTCCTGTTCTTCAAGTTTTAGCCTTCAGTCCCCTAATCATCTTGATAGATAGATAGACAGATAGATAGATAGATAGATAGGTGGGTGGGTGGGTGGGTGGGTGGGTAGGTAGGTAGGTAGGTAGGTAGGTAGATAGATAGATAGATAGATATGGATGGGGATAGATAGATAGATAGATAGATAGATAGATAGATAGATAGATAGATAGATAGAGATGGAGATAGATAGATAGATATGGATGGAGATAGATAGATAGATAGATAGATAGATAGATAGATAGATAGATAGATAGATAGATAGATAGATATGGATAGAGATAGATAAATAGATAGATAGATAGATAGATAGATAGATAGATAGATAGATAGATAGATAGATAGATAGATAGATGGGCATGGGGGGTTATATGTGTGGTTTTCATGCTTTAATCTTTATAAACCACTCAAAATCACTCGAGTAAGATGGGTGGCCATATAAATCATCTCCATAAACAAATGTTATGCTGGAAACCAGGCAGTCTTTGAGAAAGAGTTTTCAATCATTTCAGTCCACCTACCTGAAGTACAAGTTGAGGTCCACAGCAGCCACACAACTGGAGTGGCTGACCACCACAGCCATGCTGAGATCATATGATACACTTAGCTGCACAAGAGGAAATGGCATGTCCTGGTTTCTCTCTTCTTGCCCCCGCGACTGATAGAGGGTGACACTGACGTGGGCCAAATAGGCACCATCGGCGGCACCAAATATATCTTTGTAAAAAGTTAAAGAATTTCAAAGGCTGTTGAAATAATAGTACAAAACGAAACATACCCTTCAAAGAGCATGACTATATTTGTATTTGTATTTATTAGATTTGTATGCCGCCCCTCTCCAAAGACTCGGGGCGGCTAACAACAATAAAAAAGACAATGTAAACAAATCTAACATTAAAAATAATCTAAAAAACCCCAAATTAAAGAACCAATCATACATACTTACCCACCTTTGTCGCCAGGCATGGGGGAACTGAAATACCTCCCCCAGGCATGTACAATTTATGCATGGTATGTTTGTGTGTATGTTTGCTTAGTAAATGGGTTTTTTTAAATATTTTAAATTAGATTTAGATTTGTCATGAATTGTTGTATCCTGCTGTGAGCCGCCCCGAGTCTGCAGAGAGGGACGGCATACAAATCTAAATAATAAATAAATAAATAATACAAGCATACCATGTATAAATTCTATAAGCCTAGGGAGAAGGGAAAATTTCAATTGCCCCATGCCTGACGACAGAGTGGTTTTAAAGGAGCTTGCGAAAGGCAAGGAGGGTGGGGACAACTCTGATAACTGGGGGGAGCTGGTTCCAGAGAGTCGGGGCCGCCACCGAGAAGGCTCTTCTCCTGGGTCCCGCCAAACGGCATTGTTTAGTCGACGGCACCCGGAAAAGGCCAAGTCTGTGCATTCCTTTTACTTCAGATTAAGCTTCATTGGGCAATGTCATCTTATTTTAAAAGTAAACAAGCAAGGAAATCGAGTAAGGTATAAATTCAATAGAACTTGCTGCTGGGAAAACACTATTTTTGAATAATCAATCTTTTTATGTTCTATGAAGGGAAACCAGGAAGCAGTGATTGAAGATCAATTTTCAGACAAATGACAGGGTTAGTTTGCTGAATTTCAATCTAGGGAAAGATGACACAACCGGAGTCACAACAAATCTAATTATAACAAGAAATATTATTTTCTTAACTTCTTAAGTCAAGCCTTTTAACAATTGCTGAAATAACTCTGTCCCTGCTTTCAGTGGAAACATATTAGTGGTCCATTTTTGTTGTGGTTCAGTCTGGGACCCCTCCGGGAATGGCTGACCTTCTGTCGGTTTCCAGCTCAGAGGGAGAGGCTGAGGAACAGGAGGTGCAGACTGACGAGGAAGAGGAATCCCAGGCTGGAGAAGAAGGACAGCCAGAGTCCCACCAGGGGGAGCTCTCCCCAGCAAGCAGCCTGGATTCCTTAGGGGAAAATGCTCAAGACATCATAGATATGCGACAAAGGAGAGCTAATCAGAGACGGACTCAATTGGCTAAGTATTTCCAGCATTAGAGGTCACAGCTGGGTTTGGGTGTGGTGCTCTTAGGAAAGGATAAAAGGCGGACCCACCCTTCCTGGCTTGTGGAGTTTTATCTTGGAGATTCGTGAGACCTGTCTGTGAACTTTGGTGGCTTACAATCCTGGTTTGTGCCTTGGACTATTGAAACCTTGGGGGGGGGTGGGGGGTGCCAGCAAGAAGCTTATGGTATTGACTGGACATCAGGACCCTGCTGTAACGTATTATAGCCTGTCTGTTGTGAAGACAGGTTTTCCTTTGTGCTTATTTTTTCCAGCTATAAAATACTTCTGGCTGTTTTTTCAGTTGGTGTTGAGGTCTGGGAAAACCCAGACAGAACAATTTTTAAGCCAATTAAGATGTCTAATTAGCAATTCCCATCAGAGACCTGGAAAATGAATGCAAGGATTTTAAATATTTAACTCTTCATGATTATCTATAGGCCACTGATGGGTCGCATTTATTTTATTGGTAATCCACTTATTATGGGATATACAGCATATAGAGTCCCCATCTGCTCTTCTCTGCCCTCCTCACCCACCCTGCATGAACCCTTGGGTCAAGAGGGTAGTTTTTGCATTTTTCACATTGAAGCTAGGAATTAATGTGCTAAGTCTCTAGTAGGTCAATTTTCACTCTTAGATTTCAGAATTACCCAACCTAGGATATGTTGTGGTTAGCTCTGGCCCAGCTCCTGCCCCAAGGACTGTGGATGTGGGGGAGACATCCACATGCTGCAGGCCTGTTTGGCCCCCGGTGGAATCTGATGATGAAGGCTCCTCTGACCAAGAAGACATGAGTGACAGGGAGGAGGAGAGTGGGGCAGACAGCTCAGAAGGAGATCAATGATCTAGCTCCTCCTTGGATTCAGAACAAGAGTTAATGATACAGTCACGCATGCGGAGAGCAATGCATAGGCAACAACAACTGAGAGATTATTATCAAAAAAAATGAGGCCACCTGTGGTTGGGTGGGGCTGTGGAAATTAGTGAGGCTGCTATAAATAGCAGCCTGTGGGTTTGACCATTGTGGAGGATTATATGATTGTTGTGTTTCGTGACTGCTTTACTGACTTTGACTTTTTGTGTGCTGATTTTTCCCCGCTTTGAAACTAAACCAGAGCAAAGTGTGTTTCACTTTGTGAAAGAAGAAGGGCTGTGAATTGCCTCACAGCTGCAAGCTAAGTATCACAGAACTGATAAGGGACTTGTACAAATTACCAGTTTGTTTGGAGACAAGTGCTCTTTGCTATACAAAAAGAGGGCTTGGTTTAAGTGAATTTTCATTATAAAGAACATAGTTTTGAATTTTCAAACGTGTGTGTGTCTGAAATTTGTACCTGTGAATTTTTGGGAGGATTCTACCAGAGAGCCCGACAGAACATTATCCAACCTAGGACAATCCTTGGAAGCTCATCCAACACCAGCTTTATATTAAAGGATACGTATCCATCCGGTCTCATCCAACAAGAAGAGGATACCTCTGCAAAAAGTAACATTCACTGTCCTTTCCAAAGTCTGTGGGGGCAAATCAAGTCCAAAGCAGCTTTCCACCTCTTCCCCCAGTTCTCCTCCAGGAAAAATCAGATGTGCAATCACAACATTGTTGAGCAACAGTATAGCTCTGCCATTTTTAAAAGACAGCACTTGCAAGGAGGAAATGGATTGTAAGCCTGTAAAAGAGGACATAAGGAATTTTTTTAATATTTTGTAAAGGACAAATAACATTCAGAGAAATGCTGATTTAAAAAACCTACATTCAACTAGATTGCTAACCCAGCACTTGGAGAATTTCCATCTTCATAAATATTTTATTTATTTTATTTATTTGTTTTGTCAAGTATGCATTGGTGATATACAAAGATATAATATTATTATTATTATTATTATTATTTATTTGATATGTATGCCGCCCCTCTCCGCAGACTCGGGGCGGCTCACAACAGTGATAAAAACAGTATACAATGACAAATCTAATATTAAAAGTCTATATTAATAAATCTAACGTTAAAAGTCTAAAAAACCCCATTGTTTAAAAGTCATACGTACAACATACCATCCATAATGGATGGAATGATTGTGTTGCATGGTTTTAATCTTGGGTTTTAAATGTTTTTTAATATTCAATTTGCTATATTGTGTTATTTTGTTGTGAGCCGCTCCGAGTATACGGAAAGGAGCGGCATACAAATCTAATAAATAATAATAATAATAATAATAATAATAATAATAATAATAATAATAATAATTATTATTATTATTATTGACCACCATCTCTCGGCGGTGGCCAGGGGGACCTTTGCTCAGGTTCACCTAGTGTACAAACTGCGGCACTATTTGGACCAAGAGACTCCACTCATAGTCACTCAGGCCCTCATCACCTCCCATCTTGATTATTGCACTATACTCTACATGGGGCTACCCTTGAAGTGTGTTCGGAGACTCCAACTTGTCCAGAATGCAGCCGCGCGAATTGTCATGGGTGCATCTTGGTACACCTATATAACACCTATACTCTGTGAGCTGTACTGGCTTCCTATTAGTCTCCGGGCACAATTCAAGGTGTTGGTTATTACCTCTAAAGCCCTATATGTCTTAGGGCCAGATTATCTACGGGACCGCTCTTGCCACATACCTCCCAGAGACCAATTAGAGCACACAGATTTGGCCTCCTCCAGGTCCTGTCAACTAAGCAGTGCAAGTTGGTGGGGCTGCGGGGCCTTCTCTGTTGCCGCCCCAGCTCTATGGAATCAACTCCCCCCGCCATGTCCGTACTGCTCCCACCCTGCTGGCTTTTCATAAGGCCACAAAGACCTGGCTATGCCGGCAGACCTGGGGGCCCTAAGTCAACAACTAGCTTGACCACGTGCTCCCACCCTGCTGGCTTTTCATAAGGCCACAAAGACCTGGCTATGCCGGCAGGCCTGGGGGCCCTAAGTCAACAACTAGCTTGACCATGTGTATGAATCTGTACGAATGGCAAGTACACGTGTTGATGAGTTGTTCTACTATGAGTTTTAATTAGGGTTTTAGAACTTAGATTGTTTTTTTCTTGACTTCTTTTTATTGTTGTTTGTAATTTATGTTGCTGTAAGCTGCCCTGAGTCCTTCAAGATTGGGCGGAATAGAAGTCAAATAGATAGATAGATAGATAGATAGATAGATAGATAGATAGATAGATAGATAGATAGATAGACAGACAGACAGACAGACAGACAGACAGACAGACAGACAGACAGACAGACAGACAGATAGATAAATTATTAGATTTGTATGCCGCCCCTTGTTTAATGTTTTATATGTAACTAGGTAAGCCATTGTGAGTCCAAGTCAGCACAGAATTAATCATCCACAGTAAGTGTTCCACTATCAAAGAAACAACTAAACCTCTTAAAAAGAAAAGCTGTGTTAAGAACATTATCCAGATGAGCACAAATACACAGCTGCTACACAGAAACAAAAGAAGAAGAAGAAGAAGAAGAAGAAGAAGAAGAAGAAGATGAAGAAGAAGAAGAAGAAGAAGAAGAAGAAGAAGAAGAAGAAGAAGAAGAAGAAGAAAGCAGACCACTATACAAAACCTTCCATTCAAATGGATACTCTTTGGATGAAAATTGGTGGAACCTAATTAGTAACCTTTGGACAACCATAGGGTGTGTTTATCCAGAAAAGCTCCGGGGCAAAGGGGAAGGCTAAAGTTCACAGGAGCTTGTGGGCTCAGCAAGGCCGGTCCTTGAGCATCTGAAGGCCAGCCAAGACCGGGAATGTCTGCAAAGACCACCAGGCCCCGACAATTCCTCCTTGGAGAGAGATGCATCGGAGCTCAGAGAAAGATGGAGGGGCCTGAATACAGCCAAAACCACACTACCCCCCTGGAGAAGCCCAGAGACCACCCTTCCTCATTCGGATGGCAGGAGAGACTCGCCTGCCTTCCAGGGGGCCACCAGGGTCCGCAGCCGCTCTTCGGAGACGCTACGCAGGAGGGTGGCACCCCACCGCCCAGACTCCGGTGCCACTTGGTAGAGGAAAAGCCCCCGGCTCTCGGCGACGGCTAGCAGCTGACCCTGCCCCGCCGGATCCTCCGCCTCGCTATTTCCCCACACGAAGCTGCAAGAGTTACAAGAGTTAATAATAATAATAATAACAACAACAACAATAATAATAATAAGCAGCAGCAGCTAGAGAAATTTGCAAAATACGAATATCTGAAATTGGAGGTGCAACGATTCTGGCATAAGCCAGTGAAATTGGTCCCAGTGGCAAAGGATCTCAGCGGTCATTTGAAAAACCATCAGAATTGACAAAATCTCCATCTGTCAATTGCAAAAGGACGCTTTGGGATTGGCATACATAATTCGCTGCTACATCACGCAGTCCTAGGTGCTTGGGAAGAGCCCGACTGGTGATGAAATACGAAATCCAGCATAGTGATGTCATTTGCTGTGTTGTATTGTTATAACAACAACAGAGTTGGAAGGGACCTTGGGAGGTCTTCTAGTCCAACCCCCTGCTTAGGCAGAAAACCCTACACTACTTCAGACAAATGGTTAAAAACTTCCAGTGTTGGAGCATTCACAACTTCTGGAGGCAAGCTGTTGTAACTGTCATGAAATTTCTCCTTAGTTCTAAGTTACTTCTCTCTTTGTTTGGTTTCTACCCATTGTTTCTTGTTCTACCCTCAGGTGCTTTGGAGAATAGGTTGACTCCTTCTTTGTGGCAACCCCTGAGATACTGGAAGACTGCTATTGTGTCTCCCCTGGTCCTTCTTTTCATTAAACTAGCTGTGCCCAGTTCCTGCAACCGTTCTTCCTATGTTTTAGCCTCCAGGCCCTTAATCATCTTTGTTGCTCTTCTCTGCACTCTTTCTAGTCTCAATATCCTTTTTTATATTATGTATTTTATATTATTTTTGCCTTATTCATTATAGCCTCTCAATTATAATAACAACAGAGCTGGAAGGGACCTTGGAAGTCTTCTAGTCCAACCCCCTGCTTAGGCAGGCAATCCTACATAATACTTCAGACAAATGGTAATCCAAAATCTACTGTTGGAGCATTCACAACTTCTGGAGGCAAGCTGTTCCCCTGGTTAATTGTTCTGTCAGGAAATTTCTCCTTAGTTCTAAGTTGCTACTCTCCTTGTTTAGTTTCCACCCATTGCTTTTTGTTCTACCCTCAGGGGTTTTGGAGAATAGCTTGACTCTTTCTTTGGGGCAACCCTGAGATACTAGAAGGCTGCTATCAGAGTTGGGCCTCCCCTCCGCATCGGCGGTCACGAGGTGGGAGGGCAACCGGGCTGGACTCTTCCTGAGGAGGCGAGGGGACCCTTGCCCGCCCTCCCCGTCCGCTTACTCTGCCCAAGCGCCCGGTAGCGAGACGCCGGGCAGCCGCGCCGAGGACAGCCCGGACAGACGCAGCTCCCCCGGCCCGGCCGCGGCCAGCGCGTCCCGGCCACGGCTGAGCTTGGCCCGCAGGGGGCCGGCCGGGAGGTCCGCAGACGGCGTCGGTGGCACCAACAACACCCGCAGCGCCTCCGCCATCCCCACACTGAGCTGCAGGGACGCGCCAGGCCTGCCGGAGGTTGTAGTCCTCCGCCGCGACTTCCGGGCTCCGGGGCCCACCGCGCAGCCGCCGCCCCACCGCCGCCGGAAGCACGGGCGCCGACTTCCGCCCTCTTCGTATGGAGGCCTCTCTGCCGCCGACGGCTGCCCTGCCGAGGAAGCCCCGGGGCGGCGATGCTGGCGCTGGGGCTGCTGTGGCGGGCGCTCGGTAGCGCGGGCTATGCGGACGCGGCGCCTGGGCCCGGGGGCGAGAGCGGGCGAGCCGCCGCCGTCATGACGCAGGAGCAGGAGCGGGCGCTGGAGGTCTACGGTCGGTGCCGCGGGCGGGGCGGGGGTGGCCGGCGGAAGGGCCGCGGGGAATCCGTCCCGCTCAGCCCGCGCGCCTCTCTCCTCTCAAGACTGATTCCCTCAAGACAGTCAGACTATTAACTAAGTTTGAACTCCTATTACTCCTACTAATTCCTTGTGTGCACAATCACACTTGGCCAATAAAAGAATTCTATTCTAATATGCTTTAGCTACCAATCCACAAATTATCTTTGGTGCTCTCCTCTGTACTCTAGTGTCTCAACATCTTTTTTTGGGTTCTAATGACCAGAACTGGACACAGTATTCCAAATGTAGTATTACAAGGGCAGTATGGTGGTACTACTACTTCATGTGATCTTATTACTAGCCTTCTACTGATATACCTAGGATTGTGATGGTGAACGTTTTTTTCCTCTGGTGCCGAAAGAACATGTGTGCACGCTATCACGCAAGCACAAGTGCCCACACCCATTATCTAATGCCTGGGAAGGGCAAAAATATCTTCCCCCACCTCCTGGAGGCCCTTTGGAGGCCAGAAATGGCTTGTTTCCCAACTTCTGGTGGACCCAGTAGGCTTGAGTTTCGCCCTCCCCAGGCTCCAAAGGCTGGAGCCGGGGAAGAGTAAAAAACCCCTTTCCCATCCCCCTGAAGCCAAAAATGCCCTCCCAGAGCCTCTGAACCAAAAATCAGCTGGCTGGCACATTGGAGCTGAGGTAGGGCAATGGCTCATGTGCCAGCAGACATGGCTTCGTATGCCACCTGTAGTACACATGCTATAGATTTGCCATCACTGACCTATGATAACACTGGCTTTTTTGGCCTAGTAGTTGTTCACTAGGACTACTAGATCTCGCTCATAGTTACTGCTGTTGAGCTAGTACCTCCTATTCTATACCTGTGGATTTGGGTTTTCTTGCCCAAGTGCAATATCTTGTTTTTCTTACTACTGAACTGCATTTTGTTGGAGAGGATCCAGTATTCTAATCCATCAAGACCTTTCTGGATCTTTTAAGCATTGGTTATTCCATCCAGCTTGGTGTTTTCTGCAAATCTGATGAATTCCCCTCCTATTATCTCTTCAACTAAATCATGTAGATCCTTGGAACAAACTTCCAGCAGACATGGTAGATAAATCCACAGTAACTGAATTTAAACATGCCTGGGATAAACATATCCATCCTAAGATAAAATACAGAAAATAGTATAAGGGCAGACTAGATGGACCATGAGGTCTTTTTCTGCCATCAGTCTTCTATGTTTCTATGAATGAAGATGTTGAAGACTACTGGGCCTATGACAGAACCTCAGGGCAGTGTTTTTCAACCAGTGTGCCGCGGCACACTAGTGTGCCGTGAGACATGGTCAGGTGTGCCACGAAGCTCAGAGAGAGAAAGAAAACGAGAGAGAGAGAAAGAAAGAGAGAGAGAGAGAAAGAAAAAGCAAGAGGGAGAAAGGAAGCAAGAGAGAGAGAAAGAAAACAAGAGAGAGAAAGAGAGAAAGAGAAAGAAAGCAAGAGAGAGAGAAAGAGAACAAGAGAGAAAGAAAGCAAGAGAGAGAGAGCAAGAGAAAGAAAGAAAAAGAACGAAAGAGAGAGAGAGAGAGAAAGAAGGTGGGAGAGAGAAAGACAGGGAGGGAGGGAGAGATTAAGAGAGCAAAAAAGAAGAAGGAAGGGAGAAAGAAAGAGGGATGGGGAGAGAGAGAAAAAAGAGAAAGGGAGAGAAAGAGGGAAGGAGAGGTAAATAGAGCAAAAGGGAGGAAGAGAGAGAGAGAGATAATTTTTTTGTCCAAACTTTTTTTAGTTGGCCCCCCCTCAATGTGCCCCATGGTTTTGTAAATGTAAAAAATGTGCTGCGGCTCAAAAAAGGTTGAAAATCACTGCCTCAGGGTACCCCACTCAATGTTTCCCTCCATGTAGATGTAGTTCCATTGAGGACTATACGTTGAGTGCTGCTGATCAGACAGTTACTTGTGTGTGCAACCACACTTGGCCAATAAAGAATTTTATTCTATTCTTTGCCCCGCACAGACCTCATCCGCAACATCCGCGACCCCGAGAAGCCAAACACGCTGGAGGAGCTGGAGGTGGTGAGCGAGAGCTGCGTGGAGGTGGCCGAGATCGGGCTGGGCGTGAGTCTCATCACCATCCGCTTCACGCCCACCGTGCCCCACTGCTCGCTGGCCACGCTCATCGGTAGGGCCCCCACAGAGGGCTACCCCCTCCGGCTCTTGGAGGGCTCTGGTCAGCCGGCTGGGGGGTCTGAAGCATCCCGGGCACCTTCACTGGCCAAGGCTAGAGCTAACCGGGAGGCCTTTCTAAACCTGCATTAAATCCTAATTTATCATGAAACTATAATAAGGGTTTTGTGCTGCCCTTGATGCAGAGGTGGCTGCTAAGGTGGAACGGTGACGTGTGCCCCCCACCTGGGCTCTGAGTGCTAACAGAGTCCAGTGCAATTCTGCTACTGCACTTTGGCCACATGTCCGCACACGATTTTGCTACCTGCCCAGGTACAGTAGCAGAATTGCGCTGGACTCCGCTAACACTCAAAGCCATGCACCTGCGTGTCCGTGCACGATTTTGCTACCTGCCCAGGTACAGTAGCAGAATTGCGCTGGACTCCGCTAACACTCAAGCCATGCACCTGCGTGTCTGTGCACGATTTTGCTACCTGCCCAGGTACAGTAGCAGATTTTGCACTGGAGTCCAGTAGCACTCAGAGCCACGGGCGCACCTGCGTGTCCGCACACAATTTCACTATCTGCCCAAGTACAGTAGCAGAATTGCGCTGGACTCCGCTAGCACTCAGAGCCTCGGGGGTGAGCACACATCACCGTTCCACCTTAGCAGCCCACTTCTGCCTTAACGCCATTCTTTCATGCTTTTATAATCATAATTTTTATAATTCACAATCTGTGGGAAGATTTCTTGCCTCAGGAGGTCCTAATTTTAATCAACGCGGCCGCTTGCAAGCATTGTAGGTCAGGGCTCTTGCCTTTGTTCTCTAGCACAGGGTTTCCCAACCTTGGCAGCTTGAAGATACTCCCAGAATTCCCCAGCCAGCGAATGCTGGCTGGGGAATTCTGGGAGTTGAAGTCCAAATACCTTCAAGTTGCCAAGGTTGGGAAACACTGCTCTAGCACAGTGATTTTCAACCTTTCTTGAGCCGCGGCACATTTTTTACATTTACGAAACCCTGGGGCACATTGAGTGGGGGGAGGGGGGGCTGCTAAAAAAAGTTTGGACAAAAAAATTCTCTCTCTTCCTCCCTTTCGCTCTATTTCTCTCTCCCTCCCTCTTTCTCCATCTTTCTCTCTCTCTCCATCCCTCTTTCTTTCTCTTCCTTCCTTCCTCTCTTTTTTGCTCTCTTTCTCTCTCCCTCCCTACCTCCCTCTATGTCTTTCTCTCTCTCTCCTTCCCTCCCTCTTTCTCTTTCTCTTGCTTTCTCTCTCTCTTGCTCTCTTTCTCTCTTGCTTTCTTTTTCTTGTTCTCTTTCTCTCTTGCTTTCTCTCTTCTTCCTCGCTCGCTCGCTCACTTTCTCTTTCTTTCTTTCTCTCTCTCTTGCTTTCTTTCTCTCTTTCTCTCTCTCCCTTTCTTTCTCTGAGGTTCGCGGCACACCTGACCTTGTCTCGTGGCACACTGGTTGAAAAACACTGCTCTAGCACTTCCTTGGCACTCGGGTGAAGGGCTTTCTAGGTAAACATTTGCTTCCCCTGTTCGCTGGAGGTAGCCCAGGTGACCTCGAGAGAGGCTCTTATCTAAGTGAAAAACATTTCAGTGGGTTGGAAACGGCTGCTGTTCCATGTTATTTGGCGCCTGATAAAAACTGTACTTTTGGGCAAATGTACAGTTTATCTTTTTTGAACAAAAGAAAGCAGGTTCTCCCCAAATGTTTGCTAAGCCAGGGTGCCAAAGGTTAGACCAGACTTTCCCCTGCATTGCTTCTGGTCAGTTGCTGTTCTGATAATTAAGAAACAAGACGAGTCTTACATTTGAAAAACAAACTGAAGTATTTTTCATGAAAATTTAGGACTGTGTTTGAGGATCAAACTTCAGCGATGTTTGCCTTTCAAGTACAAGGTAGGTTGCTTGTGTTTTTCTCTACATCCGTGAGATAGATTCTCCTGGAAGACCTTTGTTGATTGATGGCACTACGTAGTCTATATAAGAATAGCATGTTAGCAAGCAACATGTCCTCACCCCACAGGAAAGCGATTCTTTGCAAGAAGGGAGAAACGGAGAGACCTAAGGTGATTCTAGTGAGCCATCATTGATAGGCACACTACATAGAAGTCATTCCCAGATGGTAGCCTGGGATCTGTCTGTCTTATATGTCTAACTCGGGACAGCAACACTCAAAGAGCCACAAAGGTCCTAACCAGAAGCCCCCTGTTCAATTTGGAGCCAACCCAAAGTCCGGTTCACCCACCCTAGTTTCCTCCTAGTGCTGCATCCTTTTTCTTCTCCCTGTCCTAACTGAAAGCTTATCAAATTCTTCACCAGCACATTGTCCTGTCTGTCAAAGGGTACTTCTGGCATGGAAGCACATAAGACAATTCTAAGATTAAATAGGTGTTTAACAAGTTTGTATTTATTAGTTTTCAGTTCAAATTTGGTTTTAAAGGCCTTTAAAAAGGGAAGGAAGAAATTGCATAATTACCATACTCATTCAGATATGTAACCATTATAGTACACATGAAAAGGAAATCTCTTGCTTTTAAAGCAGAAATGTTGGGGAGGTAATTTATTCAGCATGGTTGAATGCAAAAATTCTTCATGGAACTCCAGATCGTGCAGAATGCAGCTGCGAGAGCAATCATGGGCTTCGCTAAGTATGCCCATGTTACTCCAACACTCCGCAGTCTGCATTGGTTGCGGATCAGTTTCCGGTCACAATTCAAAGTGTTGGTTATGACCTATAAAGCCCTTCATGGTACCGGACCAGAATATCTCCGGGACCTCCTTTTGCCGCACGAATCCCAGTGACCGGTTAGGTCCCACAGAGTTGGCCTTCTCCGGGTCCCGTCGACTAAACAATGTCGTCTGGCGGGACCCAGGGGAAGAGCCTTCTCTGTGGTGGCTCCGACCCTCTGGAACCAGCCCCCCCCCCCAGAGATTAGGATTGCCTCCACCCTCCTTGCCTTTCGTAAACTCCTTAAAACCCACCTCTGCCGTCAGGCATGAGGGAATTGAAACATCTCCCCATTGCCCATGTAGTTTTGGTCTATGATTGATTGTGTGCTTGTTTTTATATATACAGTGTTCCCTCAATTTCCGCGGGGGATGCGTTCCGAGACCGCCCGCGAAAGTCAAATTTCCGCAAAGTAGAGATGCGGAAGTAAATACACCATTTTTGGCTATGGACAGTATCACAAGCCATCCCTTAACACTTTAAACCCCTAAATTACCACTTCCCATTCCCTTAACAACCATTTACTCACCATTATTACTGGTACTCACCATTGAATAAGACACTTAGTGATCCTGATATTTATAAACATAATTATTTATGTTGTTTTTTTTTGTTATTTATTTGCAAAAATTATTAGTTTGGCGAAGTATGACATCATCAGATGGGAAAAACCGTGGTATAGGAAAAGAACCGCGAAGTATTTTTTAATTAATATTTTTTGAAAAACCGTGGTATAGGGTATTCGCGAAGTTCGAACCCGCGAAAATCGAGGGAACACTGTATATATATATATTGGGGTTGCTTTTATGAACTTTTAAAACTTAAAACTGTAATTTAGATGGCTAAATATTAGATTTGTTACTATGTACTGTTTTTGCCATTGTTGTGAGCCGCCCCGAGTCTGCGGAGAGGGGCGGCATATAAATCCAATAAATCTAATCTAATCTAAGTGTTTCTAAGCTGATATTTTTCTATCTCGTCTAGCTGGAAATCTACATATCGGAGGGAGCGCATTCTATTGAGGAAGATAGTAAGTATACCTTCAGTTGTGCTAAATGTGAAATATTGCTAATGGGGGGGGAAGTGTTTAAACCTGACCCCCTCCATTTCCTCCCACAGTGAAAACCCAGAGGTGGTTTTTAACTGAGAAGGTCCATGCTTGGGGGTGGCTAAGGGTAGAGTGGTCTCCCTGGTCGTCTGCACCAAAGATTGCCTATAGATCATTATTAGAAGAGGATTACACTGTTAGAGATTAGACCAGCATCGCAGGGAACCTTCTGAAGTCAGGACCTCCAAGTTGGCCCTTAGAAGAAAGTTTCCTAAAACAAACATATTCTAACTAATTCTATTATAACACATTATGTTTGTTTTAGAAATATATTAGAATTAGTTTATATATGAAGAACTATTATGAGAAGAATTTTAGATTTATATTAGAATTAGTTTATATATGAAGAACTATTATGAGAAGTTTAACAAATTATTTCTTAACATTTACAATAATGAATTGAATTTTAAATATGTATTCTTTTTTCTGTATTGAAATTTATACTTTTGAGATAAGCGGGGAAAATACAACCCCACTTTTATGTTAAATGTATGTGTGTCAGTTTGTCTATTTTATGAAAAAATCAATAAAATTTATGTTTTTTAAAAAGAAGAAGAAAGTTTCCTGGGGGAGCAGGGCAGGTAGGATTTCCACCAGGTAGGAGCTGATGCATCTAAGTCAGTGATGGCGAACCTTTTTCAGTTCACATGCCAAAGATGGGCGTTGTCTTTGTGCCCACATCCATAATTCCATGCCCCCCCCCAGCGCATGCATGTATGACCCACCCCCTCCTGGCACGCGATGGCACACCCATTTTTCACTGTCCCTAGGCTCCAGACCCTTTCTAGAAGCCTGGGGAGGGCAAAAATGACCTCCCCTCCCCCCTCCCAGAGGCCAGTAAATAGCCCAACTTGAAATGGCCCGTTTCCAGCCTCTGGAGGACCACTGAGGGAGGGAGGCTGTTTTTGCCCTCCCCAGGCTCCTAGAAATTTACTTACTTACTTACTTACTTACTTACTTACTTACTTACTTACTTACTTACTTACTTACTTACTTACTTACTTATTGGATTTGTATGCCGCCCCTCTCCGCAGAGACAGTATATAACAATAATCCAATACTAAATACAGTTAAAAACCCATGCATAAAATCGTAAAGGCCCAGGGGGAAAGTGTATCTCAGTTTCCCCATGCCTGGCGGCAGAGGTGGGTTTTAAGCAGCTTACGAAAGGCAAGGAGGGTGGGGGCAATTCTAATCTCTGGGGGGAGTTGGTTCCAGAGGGCCGGGGCCGCCACAGAGAAGGCTCTTCCCCTGGGTCCTGCCAAGCGACATTGTTTGGTTGACGGGACCCGGAGAAGACCCACTCTGTGGGACCTAACTGGTCGCTGGGATTCGTGCAGAAGAAGGCGGTCCCTGAGATAGTCTGGTCCGGTGCCATGAAGGGCTTTATAGGTCATAACCAACACTTTGAATTGTGACCGGAAAGTGATCGGCAACCAATGTAGACTGCGGAGTGTTGGTGTAACATGGGCATATTTAGGGAAGCCCATGATTGCTCTCGCAGCTGCATTCTGCATGATCTGAAGTTTCCGAACACTTTTCAAAGGTAGCCCCATGTAGAGAGCGTTACAGTAGTCGAGCCTCGAGGTGATGAGGGCATGAGTGACTGTGAGCAGTGACTCCCGGTCCAAATAGGGCCGCAACTGGTGCACCAGGCGAACCTGGGCAAACGCCCCCCTCGCCACAGCTGAAAGGTCTTTCAGGAAATGCCCAGGAACTTGGGGACAGTAAAAAACGGGCCTTTCCCACCCCCTCCAGAAGGCCCCAAAATCAGCTGGCCAGTACGTGCATATGCCCAATGATATGACACGCGTGCCATGGGTTCGCCGTCACTGACATGATACTTGCAGCCATAATTTTTCATTTAGAGGAAGGTTGATGAATAAACCAGGCAGTCCCTCTTGATCCCAACTGCTTAAAGATGTTTCTCTTCTCATCCAAGTTCTTATTTAAGCACCTTTGGCAAAACCATGGCTTGGATGATTGAGAATCTCCATAAACACTTTACCTTAGGGTGAGGCATATTGCAGTGGCTTTGATGGTAAATTTGCTTGGTTTCCAGTCAAAAGCTTCTTGAGAATTTTTCCATTGTGTTACAGTCAACAAACAAATCAACGATAAAGAGAGAGTCGCAGCAGCAATGGAAAATCCCAGCTTGCGGGAAATTGTGGACCAGTGTGTGCTGGACCCCGACTGACTTGGAATATCTACCTCCTTTGTATCAACTTCTTTCTAATAACCTTCTCTTGAATTTAATACTAAACATTTTTAAAAGCATCATTTTGAGAGCATCCAATTAATTGCAAACAAGAGTGAGCAGACCTGATCAACCTCAGATGAACTGTATTGAATGAAAAAGTAATATTCTCTTAAAGTTGATATTTGTAAATGTGAATAATTTTTATTGCCAGCTTGTGAAAAAGAGATTGGACAACTAGTCTGGAATGATATAAGGGGGTTAGATTAGAAGACCTTCAAGGTCCCTTCCAACCCTTCTGTGTTTTATGAATGTGCGTTGTAATTTTTAAAATGTGATTTTTGGATGATTTTGCTACTTCCCTAACGGGAGTATATGTAAATAGCTGCTCTGTTAAGGTGAATAAAATACGGAATTGTTGAGAAAATGTTTTTGATATCATTGCATTTTTCCTATGAAGGAGAGTATCGTACTGGCAGTTCTGTGTTAGCAAAAACTTCAGAAGAGAAGGATTTAGGGGTAGTGATTTCTGACAGTCTCAAAATGGGTGAACAGTGCAGTCAGGCGGTAGGGAAAGCAAGTAGGATGCTTGGCTGCATAGCTAAAGGTATAACAAGCAGGAAGAGGGAGATTATGATCCCGCTATATAGAATGCTGGTGAGACCACATTTGGAACACTGTGTTCAGTTCTGGAGACCTCACCTACAAAAAGATATTGACAAAATTGAACGGGTCCAAAGACGGGCTACAAGAATGGTGGAAGATCTTAAGCATAAAACGTATCAGGAAAGACTTCATGAACTCAATCTGTATAGTCTGGAGGACAGAAGGAAAAGGGCAGACATGATCGAAATATTTAAATATGTTAAAGGGTTAATTAAGGTCCAGGAAGGAAGTGTTTTTAATAGGCAAGTGAACACAAGAACAAGGGGACACAATCTGAAGTTAGTTGGGGGAAAGATCAAAAGCAACATGAGAAAATATTATTTTACTGAAAGAGTAGTGGATCCTTGGAACAAACTTCCAGAAGACGTGGTAGATAAATCCACAGTAACTGAGTTTAAACATGCCTGGGATAAACATATATCCATCCTAAGATAGAATATAGAAAATAGTATAAGGGCAGACTAGATGGACCATGAGGTCTTTTTCTGCCGTCAGATTTCTATGTTTCTAAGGGGAAACGGTCTGTCCAAACAGATGAGGAATATGCCGGAATCCATAAGGGCAAGGCTCAAATAACCACATGGTGGCAATGCTGTTGGCACTTGGCAATGAAATAGCCGGACAGCCATAGAGTGGAAGGGCCTTTCTGGGTCAGAGAGAGCTTGGTGCATTCTGCCCAGGCCCCAACCTCAGCCTGTTTTTTTGAAGCCTTTGCAGGTCCCAAATTAGTGCATTCCATTCTGCTCAAGAGCGGGGCATACTTTCAGGAGCAGTTGTTGGGTGTTGGTCAACACTGGCATGTCAACTTTGTCATGTGCGTCATAAGTTTGCCATCCTCCCACTATGCCCCAAAAACATTCAGGGAGGGGAGCTCCAAGCAGACTCTCCCCATTCAACAGCTGAAACTGTCAGCAGGGTGTCTGTTGTGGTTAGCTCTGCTACTGCCCCAAGGACTGTGGATGTGGGGGAGACATCCACATGCTGCAGGCCTGTTTTGCCCCCAGTGGAATCTGCTGATGAAGGCTCCTCTGACCAAGAAGACATGAGTGACAGGGAGGAGGAGAGTGTGGCAGACAGCTCAGAAGGAGATCAATTATCTAGCTCCTCCTTGGATTCGGAACAAGAGTTAATGATACAACCACGCATGAGGAGAGCGATGCATAGGCAACAACAACTGAGAGATTATTATCAAAGAAAATGAGTCCACCTGTGGTTGGGTGGGCTGTGGTAATTAGTGAGGCTGCTATAAATAGCAGCCTGTGGGTTTGGCCATTGTGGAGGATTATCTGATCCTTGTGTTTCGTGCCTGCTTTGCTGACTTTGACCTTTTGTGTGCTGATTTTTCCCCGCTTTGAAACTAAACCAGAGCAAAGTGTGTTTCACTTTGTGAAAGAAGAAGGACTGTGAATTGCCTCACAGCTGCAAGCTAAGTATCACAGAACTGATAAGGGACTTGTACAAATTACCAGTTTGTTTGGAGACGAGTGCCCTTTGCTATACCAAAAGAGGGCTTGGTTTAAGTGAATTTTCATTATAAAGAACATTGTTTTGAATTTTCAAACGTGTGTGTGTCTGAAATTTGTACCTGTGAATTTTTGGGAGGATTCTACCAGAGAGCCCGACAGAACAGTGTCCAGCAAGCATGGAAATCGGAATTTTCAGGGAAATTAGCGGTTCCGGAAATATCAGGGAATTATCAGGGAATTTGTGAAAAAAATCAGGGGGAAAAAACCAAACTGTATTAAAATGTTTAAAAGTCGGGGGGGGGGGGGGAGATCAGATCACGCTGCCCGGCAGAGTCAAGCAAAAATGGGCATAACTTTGGCCACAACTTGCTTCCTCAGCTTCCGATATTTCTCCCTGGCTTACCTGTTGGGTATGACGTCATCTACGACCATGCCTTTACTAGATCACAAGTTACAGGGAAATGTCAGGGAATTTCAAAATGTCTTTCCCCATGGACGCCCTATGTCAGGGATCCTCTTCCTTTTAATTATTATTATTTATTATTATTATTTATTAGATTTGTATGCCGCCCCTTTCCGTGGACTCGGGGCGGCTCACAACACAATAAAACAATTCATAACAAATCTAATAATATACAATTTAAAATTTAAAGTAGTTAAAAAACCCCATTTTTAAGCAGACATACCTACAAACATACCATACATAAATTATATAGGCCCGGGGGAGATGTTTCAATTCCCATATGCCTGACAACAAAGGTGGGTTTTGAGAAGTTTACGAAAGGCAAGGAGGGTAGGGGCAGTTCTAATCTCTGGGGGGAGCTGGTTCCAGAGAGTCGGAGCCGCCACAGAGAAGGCTCTTCCCCTGGGGCCCGCCAACCGACATTGTTTAGTTGACGGAACCCGGAGAAGGCCGACTCTGTGGGACCTAATCGGTCGCTGGGATTCGTGCAGCAGAAGGCGGTCTCGGAGATATTCTGGTCCAATGCCATGAAGGGCTTTATAGGTCATAACCAACACTTTGAATTGTGCCCGGAAATTGATCGGCAACCAATTTCACTCCTGCCTGCCATTTCTGCCCTTTCTGGGGACTCAGCACTTTAGATTGTTCTGCAAAGTGAAATAAGTTTGGCCCTTCCAACTGCTCCTTGCAGAGGGCATTTCCCTTGGATCGGGCGTTTCCTGGCCCATGGCCACGGCATCCCACTGGGACAGCTGCTGCTCCGCTCTCCCTGGACAGCTGGCATCCAGGCCCAAAGCCAAAACTCACGGGCTTCTTGGCTCCAGGCCTAGACACAAAGCTGCAGCCTCCCGACCGCTGAAATGCCAGTGGTTTTTTTTTTCAAGTTAGGGTTGTTGAGATCTTAGAAACATAGAAACATAGAAGACTGACAGCAGAAAAAGACGTCATGGTCCATCTAGTCTGCCCTTATACTATTTCCTGTATTTTATCTTACAATGGATATATGTTTATCCCAGGCATGTTTAAATTCAGTTACTGTGGATTTACCAACCACATCTGCTGGAAGTTTGTTCCAAGGATCTACTACTCTTTTCAGTAAAATAATATTTTCTCATGTTGCCTTTGATCTTTCCCCCAACTAACTTCAGATTGTGTACCCTTGTCCTTGTGTTCACTTTCCTATTAAAAACCACTTCCCTCCTGGACCTTATTTAACCCTTTAACATATTTAAATGTTTCGATCATGTCCCCCCTTTTCCTTCTGTCCTCCAGACTATACAGATTGAGTTCATTAAGTCTTTCCTGATACGTTTTATGCTTAAGACCTTCCACCATTCTTGCAGCCCGTCTTTGGACCTGTTCAATTTTGTCAATATCTTTTTGTAGGTGAGGTCTCCAGAACTGAACACAGTATTCCAAATGGGGTCTAACCAGCGCTCTATATAAGGGGATCACAATCTCCCTCTTCCTGCTTGTTATACCTCTAGCTATGCAGCCAAGCATCCTACTTGCTTTTCCTTCTTCATCTCTACACTTGCTTTAGAAGGCCCCACGGAGGCTCTCGAACCCAGCACCTCATCCAGACAGGAAATCCCTATCGAAGGCACTGCTAGAAACTTTAGTGGATCCAATAGGCAACAAACCAGTTTTTTTAAACGTTAAAGTTAACTGAACTATTTCCCTTTCTCTCAGTTGAGAGGATTGTGGTATTGCTCTTCTGTTTTTTATGAGTTTTTAAAGCCCAGCTGTGAAAAGTGTTATCTGGTTCTCTCAGTCAGATGAGGTGAAAGGGGGGGTGGGTGGATTTCCATGAACCGCTCCAACAGATTCTGCCTGTATTTCTCATCATTTCCCCCCCTTCAAACTCGTAACAGACTTTCCAGATCAAAAGTTCAGCTGGGAGATGGTGTGGATCTGACTGGTCCTATCAGAGAAAGAATGTTTTGAAGGGGTCTTGTAACCCTGGCTATAGGATAGCAATTGCTCTGCTCCATCAGCAGCAAAAATTAAGGTTCCCAGATAATAAAACTAGCATGGGATGTAATTTGCCCTAGAAGAAATGTTCTCCAGGAATTTCAGTCTCCGCAGAGCAATAGCATCTTTCAGCTGTGGTGAGGGGGGTGTTTGCCCAGGTTCGCCTGGTGCACCAGTTGCGGCCCTATTTGGACCGGGAGTCACTGCTCACAGTCACTCATGCCCTCATCGCCTCGAGGTTCGACTACTGTAACGCTCTCTACATGGGGCTACCTTTGAAGAGTGTTCGGAAACTTCAGATCGTGCAGAATGCAGCTGCGAGAGCAATCATGGGCTTTCCCAAATAGGCCCATGTTACACCAACACTCCGCAGTCTGCATTGGTTGCTGATCAGTTTCCGGTCACAATTCAAAGTGTTGGTTATGACCTATAAAGCCCTTCATGGCACCGGACCAGACTATCTCAGAGACCGCCTTCTGCTGCACGAATCCCAGCGACCAGTTAGGTCCCAGAGAGTGGGTCTTCTCCGGGTCCGTCAACTAAACAATGTCGCTTGGCGGGACACAGGGGAAGAGCCTTCTCTGTGGTGGCCCCGACCCTCTGGAACCAACTCTCCCCAGAGATTAGAATTGCTCCCACCCTCCTTGCCTTTCGTAAGCGTCTTAAAACCCACCTCTGCCATCAGGCATGGGGGAATTGAGATACTCTTTCCCCTAGGCCGTTTACAATTTTATGCATGGTATGTCTATATGTATGTTTGGTTTTACAATAGGGGTTTTTAACTGTTTATATTGGATTGTCATATGCTGTTTACTACTGTTGTTAGCCGCCCCGAGTCTACGGAGAGGGGCGGCATACAAATCCAATAAAATCAAATTAGACAGATTCATAGATGCCAAGTGTATCAGTGATTATTGAAACGGATGTCCATGTGCCGCCTCTATGTTGGTTGGGGGCAGGCAGGATTCCTTTGGGGTCCCATTTGTTGGGGTTCAAGGGAAAGGAGGGTCTTGCCTTCTCTTTCTGCTCAAGGTCCCCATAGACAATTGGTGGGGCCACTGCGAGCCACAGAAGGCTGGACTCGATGGGCTTTGGC
Source organism: Erythrolamprus reginae (assembly GCF_031021105.1). Taxonomy (NCBI): domain Eukaryota; kingdom Metazoa; phylum Chordata; class Lepidosauria; order Squamata; family Dipsadidae; genus Erythrolamprus; species Erythrolamprus reginae. The sequence continues at coordinate 14,036,146 of NC_091959.1, read as the reverse complement.
CTGATTCAGCATGGCTCTTCTTAGGTTCTTGGAGAAACAACAAATTTTGAGCCTGCTTGATCTTGGCTGCGTTCCAAAGCCACCTGGGAGAAGTTGAATCTCACTGATGACCAAACATAGAAGCACGACACACTCCGAGTGGACTCTAGCCATGCGAAGCAAACACACGGAGACCAAGACGAGATGGGTACAATTTTAAAATTTAACAGGAAAACAAAATTACATCAGGATTAGATGAAACTTTGCCATTGCAGTTTAACACTCTTGACAGGTATAGCCATTAAACATTCAGAAAGGTATTAACAGTACTTTTCTCTCTATCCATTCTCCCTTTTTCTGATAGGGAAATTTCACATTGGGATAAGGATGACATTTGGTATTCAGAAGCAAACAAAGTACAGTAGTACCTCTAGATACGAGTTTAATTCGTTCCAGAACCGAGCTCGTATGTCAACTTGTATCTCGAACGAATGCCTTTAGACTTTGTTTTTCCCAGCCGAGATAACCAGAAGCAAGGATTCTTGCGCCACCTAGTGGACGCTCGGCTCGTATCCCGAATTTGAGCTCGGGTGTCGAACAGAAATTTCGCTCCCGTCGTGGCTCGTAACTTGGAATACTTGCATGTGGAGCAGCTCGTATCTAGAGGTACTACTGTAGTCTTAAAACTTGGCCAAGTCAGCAGAACCACTGGCAGCAGTTTGCATGGTTAAGGCCCTGGAGACCATAAGTTCCAGCCCTGGCCCTGTGACTGCAGCCCAGTCCCTTCCTCTTAGTCAGAGGTCTTCAAACTTGGCCACTTTAAGACTTGTGGACTTCAACTCCCAGGATTCTCCAGCCGGCATATACAAGCTATGCTGGCTGGAGTATTCTGGGAATTGAAGTCCACAAGTCTTAAAGTGGCCAAGTTTGGGGACCCCTGCTCTTAGCCCTAGAGAGGGGGATTGGAACACATCCCAGAAGAAACGAGGGCAAATCGCTTCCACAAACACTCCACGCGGCCCCCAGGAGTCCAGACTGACCCGAAGGCATCACAACCCTCTCCCCAAACAGACAAAGAAGCAAAGCCACGCCATCCTTTCTTCAAAACAGGGAGATCTTTTATGTTATCTCAAGATTACACAAAGTTTAGATTATGTGGCCTGTTGGAGACTTTTAAGGGAACTTCTGCACCATTTCAAGAAAGCAAACACACGATCTTTGAGTCAGGTGTATTTTTGCCAGTAACACTAAAAGTTACAAATGTAGAAAATATAGATCCGGTATCAAGTGTCCTTAGTTCAGAAGGGAAAGTGAATAATGCTTCTGGGAGACACCTGGTTGTGCAACAAAAGGAAGGACAGTTGCCTAGTTGGACAAGTTTCCATTTAGACCCTCACCTGAGCAATCTTGGGCAGGTTGGCCTCTGTCCTGCACCGTCCGCAGGCATCGTTTTGGCTTGAAACTCTCAGGTAGCACCAGGTGGTGGATGAAGTTGGCACAGGACTGCCAGCCTTGCTGGAGGAGCTATTCACCTGCCCGGAGCTGGGCGGATTAGAAACACCTGTCCGTCTTGAGCGGTAGCACCATTTGTGTGTGTGTGTGTGTACATGTGCATGCATGCGCAGCCAACACTGGAATATTTAACTTCACTGTCCGAAGCCCCTCACACCTGTAGCAAGAAAAACCTTTGCAGTTATAACACAACCAACTGGTCAAATGACATTCTGTGCAATGCTACAGGCTCCTTTGCATAAAATATAAAAGTAGTTGGTTTTATTCTTTTTTCTTTTTTTAAAAAAATCAATCCTTGGGAGTTTTGTGCTGGCCTGCCAACACTGAGTGACTATGACCAACTGCAGGCCGGAGAGATTTCTGGGGTTGCATTCGCTCCCTCCTATGCAGGGGCTTCTCTTTGGCTGCCTGGAATGAAGCACCAGGCCAGGCAGAAAATATTGCTTGGTTTCCGAGCGGACGGAAGCGCTGGCTGGCTGGTTGAAGTGGGTCTTCTCCAGTTCTCGCCCACCGGAGGTTCCCGGGCAGGGAGGCGTTCACTTCCGGGAGGAGCGCTCATCACCCCGGTCCCGATGGAGCTGGCCGTGTGGGTGGCAGGTCTGGCAGCACTGGACACTGACCGCAGGGAGGTGGCACCTTCCCAGCCACAGCAGGGTCTGGCAGAAGCCAAAGGAGAGGCGGTCGCGCTCACAGATGAAGCCTGGGAGAGAAAAGAAGGCAGGATCCTCTATAACGGAGGGCTGATAAATCTCCCTACATGTCCAGTTCTCCCCCCTCGGAAAGCAGGCTGGGCAGGGCACAGGTGTGTTATCTCAGGACAAATACGTGGGTGTGGAGTTTATACCAGTGTTTCTCAACCTTGGCAGTTTGAAGATGTGTGGACTTCAATTCCCAGAATTCCCCAGCCAGCGTTGCTGGCTGGGGAATTCTGGGAATTAATGTCCACAGATCTTCAAACTGCCAAGGTTGAGAAACACTGGTTTATACAAGGGTGGGCTGCGAATCCCAGCGACCAGTTAGGTCCCACAGAGTGGGTCTTCTCTGGGTCCTGTCAACTAAACAATGCCGCTTGGCGGGACCCAGGGGAAGAGCCTTCTCTGTGGCGGCCCCGGCCCTCTGGAACCAACTGCCCCCAGAGATTAGAATTTCCCCCACCCTCCTTGCCTTTCGTAAGCTACTTAAAACCCACCTCTGCTGCCAGGCATGGGGGAACTGAGATACTCTTTCCCCCTAGGCCGTTACAATTTTATGCATGGTATGTCTGTATGTCTGTTTGTTTTTTATTATAATGGGTTTTTAATTGCTTTTAGTATTGGATTATTATTATATGCTGTCTTATTATTGTTGTTAGCCGCTCCGAGTCTTCGGAGAGGGGCGGCATACAAATCCAATAAATGAATGAATGAATGAATGAATGAATGAATGAATGAATAAATCAATGAATGAATGAATGAATGAATAAATCAATGAATGAACGAACGAAGGAAGAAAGAAAGAAAGAAAGAAAGAAAGAAAGAAAGAAAGAAAGAAAGAAAGAAAGAAAGAAAGAAAGAAAGAAAGAAAGAAAGAAAGAAAGAAAGAAAGAAAGAAAGAAAGAAAGAAAGAAAGAAAGAAAGAAAGAAAGAAAGAAAGAAAGAAAGAAAGAAAGAAAGAAAGAAATAAATAAATAAATAAATAAATAAATAAATAAATAAGGTGGAACGGTGAGGTGTGCTCCCCCCCGTGGTTCTGAGAGCTAGCGTGTACGCTTGCGGTTTCACTACCTGCCCAGGTACAGTAGCAGAATTATGCTGGACTCCACTAGCACTCAGAGTTCCCGAGGCGCACCTGTGGGTCCGTGCGCGATTTTGCTACCTGCCCAGGTGCACTAGCAGAAAGGCGCTGGACTCCACTAGCACTCAGAGCCTCGGGGGTGCGCATACGTCACCGTTCCACCTTATTAGCCCACCTCTGAAGCTACACAATCGCGCTGAGTGGCAAACATTGGTTTGATTTACACCTACTTCTCGCCTAACCGGGTTAAGAGCTTCACCCAGCCAACCGTCCCACCATTAAGCACGTTGTGTGAGTCCGCATCTTTCTTCCAAATAGCAGTAGTGCCAAGGATGAGGGCCTTGGCCATACTGCTAATGCCAGTTTGCCACTTAGTATACTGCTAAAAAGAATAAAGGGAACACTCAAAGAACCCATCCTAGATCTGAATGAATGAAATATTCTCACTGAATACTTTGTTCTGTACAAAGTTGAATGTGCCCAACAGCAGGTGAAATGGATTGTCGATCAGTGTCGCTTCCTAAGTGGACAGTTTGATTTCACAGAAGTTTGATTTACTTCGAGTTATATTCTGTTGTTTTTATTTTTTTGAGCAGTGAATAAACTGCCTTTGGGTACAAACAGGGGTGGGCAGCAGGCAGGACGGGGTGGAACACAGTTCCACTGGTGGAAATGAAGCTGTGTGCCCAGCTCCAGCTGACCCTCCCATCCTCTTCCTTCTCCTCGGAAAGCGGCCGGGAGACCAGCACCGGCAGGAGTTGCAGGGGGCCCATGTCCTCCCCCCTCTTTTCTCAACAGCTGATTGGTACCCATTCGCCTAGCTACCCAGCCTGAGGCATGGGGCGACCCAGGAAAGAGAGCACAGGAAATGCGAAGCAAATTGTCACCCCAGAGAGAGAGAGACACTGGTGAGGACTTAACAGTTCACTTGAACGATGATTGTTTAAGCCACTCCCACCCGGTCACATGGCCGGCAAGCCACTCCTACCCAGTAACATGACCATCAAGCCACACCCACAAAATAAGCCACGCCCACAGCATGGCAGTAAAAAATTTGGCTGCCCATTACTGGGTATAGAGGATTTGTACCGCCACTGTGATATCTACAATTGTGTGCTGTTTCCACCAACGGTTTTTAACCATTAATTGTCCCAGGGGACTAAAGCCGCTTCTAAACCACCTGACCCACCATCGCAAAAGAAAATTTTAACAATGCCCAATGACCTAACTCTCCAAATGCAGCAAGATTGGGTTGGAGTTGGGGGAAATACAAACTGAGTCAAATCACCTGAGGAATACTTGGATAAGCTTATTATCAAAAGGTTTGCAGAAATTAAAACAAATTCATTCTTTACTGCTCCAAAAGGCAAGGCAAGAACCAGAGGTTAAGAATGAAAAGGAAGCAATTTCTGCTTGAAGGTCAGGTGACACATCAGGATGGAACCTTCTGTCCAATTGCAATTTTTTTTTAAAAAAAATTTAAATTAAATTATTTTATTTTATTTTATTTTATTTTATTTTATTTTATTTTATTTAGTTAGTTAGTTAGTTAGTTAGTTAGTTAGTTAGTTAGTCCAATACACAATGAGGGTTTTAGTGGGTATATATCTATATACACATAGTAAAATACATGATGAAGGTTATAGAGGAGATACTGATAGTAAAATATATCTAAGAAATAATAGAAAAGAAGATGAAGTAATAGAACATATCAATGAAAGAATAGAAGAAGAGATATAGGAATAGAAGAAAGATATAGG